>NC_040039.1:4114521-4212318 GCF_003713205.1 Coffea eugenioides
CCTCGGGGACGACCTCGGGGCTCCCCTGTGAAATCACTCCTTTGTCTGTCTTGCAGGCTTGGGACTCGCTCTTCCCATCAGCACGCCGAGCTCATCAGCTCAGCTCGGTCCGGGGAAGCTCAGCGCTTCTTCAGTAGATTTTTGGAATAACTAAATATTTGTTATAGGAGATTTATTATTTTTCACGTCATCCAATAATAAAAAATTGTGCATATAAATATAAGATGTATATTCTAATTAACATATATGGCAGGTAAATAATTTGTTTACAATCGAATTGTCAAATTAGTGTTTAGTTGGCTTGTAATTTATATGAAATGGACATGTAAGAAACATTAAATATTAAACAAACAACATTTGCTTACCCCAAAAAAAAAAATAAATTAGTTTTTTGGTGATCTGAAACATGCCCCGACTCGAGCTATTTTGGATTCGAGTCGACACACTAAACCAGAGAATACGCTGCGGTCTCACACGACGCAGCCCAAGTAAGTCACGAACCCAAGACCAAATGAGTTCTGAGCGTTCGCTTACCACTTGACTACCTCTGCGGGGGCTCAAAAAGAGAGGCAGTGGAGGCTCGTCCTCCCCCGGTCGCTTGCCAAAAATTAAGTATCCAAATGCTGTCATAGTTGTCTCCCTATCTCTTGTCGATAAATTATTTTGCTTTCCCAATTTCAGCAGTTCCTTTTTTCTTTTTCTTTTTTAATCTGAAATAAATAATGGGCAATTTGCAAAACCAACACTTGATCTCCTCCTCCTTTGATTCTACGTTTGGTCCTTATCATATTAATTGCCAAAGAATAAGTGAATGACCAAAAGTCACTAGTTGCAAGTCAACCGATCATTTTAGGCCAGTAGAATATTTTGCATCTTTTGAATATTTCCACGTACACATTGACAGGCTTACTGATTTTTCTCATGTATTAACTGAATTAATGAGGCAATTGAGAATATTATCATCCATCCCGCGATCCTGGTTGATTTGAAAACAAAAAATGGTACCGCTACGTAGGCTTTGGGCAAGAAATTGAAAATTGCAATTATCAACTATCCCACGATTGCGATCGATTTGAAAAAAAAAAAAAAATTAGTGGGTTCTCTTGAACTACTAAAATGACCAGTGTACTGACTTTTCATTATTTTTTTTTTCACTTAGGAGTATTCCAGCTTAGGAGTGCAAATGAATCAAGCCGTTCGAGTCGGCCGAATAGAACTCAAGTTCAAAATATTAAGCTCGTTAGCTTGCGAGTCGAGTATATATATATATTTATTTTTTTATTCTTTATCTTAATAGTAAAATTACATATATATCCTTAATATTTTGTTATTTATTAAGAAAAAATATTATTTTTTTTAAAAAAAAATAAAAAATTTTTTTTATTTTTTTGAGCTCGAACTAATTGGCTCGAATCGAGTCGAGCTCGAGCTCAAGCTTCAAAATTGTCAGCTCGTCGAGCTCGAGCTTGAGTTCAAGTTCGATGAAATTAAGTTAAGGCTTGACTCGATTAGGTCAAAACTCGACTTGACTCGACTCGTTTGCAGCCCTATTCCAGCCTTTGGACAAGATTAATTCCCTAAAATTGTGTAGAGTCTTGCCCCAAGGATACACAACAATGTAGCACACTACCAAACTACGAAACTAATCGGATTACCCATGGGGGCTATATTGACTTTTAATCATGAACATACTTTTTGGGCATGAAATTGAAAATGGCAATAAATTGTGTGAATATGCAGTCTCAAACTTCTTAAAACGAGGAATTCCTAGTACGATGGCAAGAGAAAATTCCCATAAATGCAACTCAGTAAGAAAAATTAATGTCAGTACCAAAGGACAGAGGCCGTTTGTAATAAAACAGTGGTACATCATTTGCCATCTCTATTGCACTTAATCATGGAGAAACTTTCCTACCATTTCCTTCAGGGACTTTTGTTCTTGCTGTATTACGTTTCAGCTTCCTTAGCTATGACCACAACCAATATTACCACTGATCAAGATGCTCTTCTTGCGCTGAGAGCTCACATCACTGTACAGGACCCTCATCAAATCCTGTTAGAAAACTGGTCTGCTTCTTCCCCTGTATGTCAGTGGGCGGGAGTCACTTGCGGCTCTCGTCACCTGCGAGTAACTGCCTTGGATCTTTCCAATATGAATCTTAGTGGCATAATACCGCCGCAGCTGGGAAATATGTCATTTCTGGTTTCCCTTAATATGAGCAGAAATAATTTCCACGGAGAACTGCCGCATGAATTTGCTCGGTTACGCCGGTTGAGAGTGCTTGATTTAGATGTCAACAATCTCAATGGAGAGTTTCCCGAGTGGTTTGGTTCCATTCATCAACTTCGACTGTTATCTCTGAATAACAACAGTTTCACTGGCTTCATCTCACCTTCCTTGGCTAACGTTTCTACACTAGAAACGTTAAGTCTGTCATTCAATTATCTCCAGGGAAGTATTCCAACAGAGATTTTCAAAATTTCCTCGCTGAAATTGATTTTCTTCCAGGGTAATAGCTTTTCTGGTAGCGTTCCACATGATATGTGTCGCCATCTTCAGAGACTCAAGTGGATTGACCTGTCACGGAACAAGTTAAATGGTCAAATACCATCAAGCATATATAACTGTTCACAGCTTCAAGTGCTGCGCCTTTCTTGGAATTACTTCACTGGATTCATACCGAAAGAAATTGGCACTTTGAAGACACTTGAGCGGCTGTATCTATACAGGAACAGTTTAGAAGGTAACATCCTATTTCTGCATCAGCAAAATCATCTGAATTATTTTCCTCCTGATGAAAAAAATAAAAAACCACTAGTTTAAGTAAATGTCATAATAGGAGTTTTAAGGAGCAAACTCTTTGAAGGTATGAAACCTTTATGTTCCCTTCCAAATTTAGATGGAATATGTACATCTTTTTAACATCTGTATATGCTATACCTTTTTTCAGGTGAAATTCCAAAAGAGATGGGTAATTTAACTGTGCTGAAAACATTTGCCATTAGTTCCAACAGCATAACAGGTAGACTAGGCGACGATTGTCAAAATTGAAGAAAAAAATTATAATGAAGCAACTTTAGAAGCATTTAAAAGTCTTCATATAGAATTTTGTTGTGCTAATGATGGTAACACAATTTGGTAGGTGCAATACCCCAAGAGATCAGTAAGCTATGCAATTTGAAACAACTCGACTTGGAGGGGAATAACTTAACTGGTTTCATTCCCATGCAGATCTTTAATCTGTCACAGATAAGAATTCTCACTCTTGCAAAAAACGAACTTTCAGGTAATCTTCCATCAAGGATGGGTAATGGGCTTCCAAATTTGGAGGGGCTTTATCTCGGTATTAATTACTTTGGGGGACCAATACCAGACTCTATCTCAAATTGTTCTAAACTCAAGTTAATAGAAATTGCTTATAACAATTTCACTGGTCCTATTCCCCATTACTTTGGGGATCTAAGACTCCTCGAAATTCTAGCTCTAAATAACAACAACTTAATGAGTGAATACTCTTCATCTAATTCAGAGCTGAGCTGGATCAATTCCTTGGCAAATTGAAAACATTTGAGAACACTCGAAGTGGATGACAATCCACTTAATGGTTTTCTCCCAAATTCTATTGGCAATCTTTCAACTTCGCTTGAACTCATGTATGCAAGAAATTGCAACATATGGGGCAGCATTCCAGATGAAATTGGCAATTTGAGTAGCCTCATCACTTTAGAACTATGCTGTAATCAGCTAAGTGGGATGCTGCCAAATACCATAAAAAACTTGGAAAAGCTTCAACAGATAGATCTTCACGACAACAAGTTGAGCAAAACCTCCCTTGAGTATCTATGCGTTTGGCAAAACTTGGGTGGATTGTTTTTGGGAGAAAATCAAATTTCGGGATCTATTCCAGAGTGCATTGGAAATGTTACTTCTTTGAGATTTCTTTCTCTAGATTCCAACAAACTAAACTCTAGTCTGCCTATCACTGTATGGAACCTGAAAGACTTGTTGGTGCTTAACCTCTCCAGAAACTACCTGAGTGGAACTTTATCTCCTGAGATTAGGAACTTAAAGACAGCAATTTCTATTGATTTGTCAATCAATGAGATTTCAGGTGGTATTCCTAGCTCCATCGGAGATATGGTGAACTTGCAGAACCTTTTATTGGCATACAACAGATTGGAAGGATCAATTCCAGTGTCAATTGGCACGACTTTGAGCTTGGAATGGTTGGATCTTTCACACAATCATCTCACAGGTACGATTCCAATGTCATTGGAGAACCTTCGGTATCTTGTACACTTCAATGTCTCTTGCAACAATTTAAAAGGCGAAATACCATCCAAGGGCCCTTTTACAAACTTCACTGGAGAATCCTTCATTTCAAATGAAGCACTTTGTGGAGCACCTCGGTTCCACGTTCCCTCATGCCCAGGAATTTCTGGTGGTCAATTGAGAGCCAAAAAGCTGCGTCGGACTATATCTGTTGCCCTTGGAGCATTTATATCAGTTGCAGTTGCGATGTTCCTGGGATTCATTTATTTCAGACGCACAAAGAAAGAACAAGTTGCCAGTGAAGGAGTTCTACCGTCAGCAGCAACACAGGAAAGAATCTCGTATTATAAACTTTTGCAAGCAACTGACGGGTATGATGAGAGCAATCTGTTGGGCACAGGAAGTTTTGGATCAGTTTATAAAGGCACCCTTGATGATGGGAGGATTGTTGCTGTTAAAGTGTTTAAACTGCAACAAGAAGGAGCATTCAATAGTTTCGATGCAGAATGTGAAGTATTGCGTAGCCTTCGTCATCGAAACCTGACGAAAGTCATTAGCAGCTGCTCAAACGAAGACTTCAAAGCATTGGTGCTTGAGTTTATGCCTAATGGAAGTCTTGAGAAATGGTTGTATTCCCATAACTATTTTCTCGAAATCAAGCAGAGATTAGACATATTGATTGATGTGGCATGTGCACTACAATATCTCCACTACGGTTTTTCAACGCCAGTGGTTCATTGTGATGTGAAGCCCAGTAATGTGCTCCTAGATCAAGATATGGTTGCCCATGTGAGTGATTTTGGTGTTGCAAAGTTGCTGGGACATGAGGACAGCTTTACATACACCAAAACATTAGCCACACTTGGCTATCTTGCTCCAGGTAAAGCTTCTTCTTGGTATAACCACTTTGCTTTTTTACCTTGTAGTTATTCTTGGGGATCCCAAATTCCAAATCTTTGGATTACTTTTTTTTTTTCCTTGTAGAGTATGGACTGGAAGGACAAGTATCAACAAGATGCGATGTTTACAGTTTTGGAATCATGATTATCGAAGTCTTTACAAGAAAAAATCCCAGTGATGAAATGTTTGGCGAAATATTGAGCCTGAAGAGTTGGGTGAGTGATTCTACGCCGGATGGACTGGTTCATGTTGTTGATGTTAATCTGCTGAGGCCCAATGATGAACACCTCGATGAAAAGTTGGACTGCATTTCATCAATCATGAAAGTGGCTTTGAATTGCACAAGGGAATCTCCAAGGGAGAGAAGCAATATGCATGATGTTCTTGCAGATTTGAAGAAGATCAAACTTCAGCTACTGCCATGTTCAAATTAAAAGGAGGTCATTGTGTTTCCAAAATCACTAGCTCCCGTCAATGTTGTTAAAGTCGGATCGGATAGCGACTCGCCTAAACTATTGGGTTAGGGGTCAACTGGTCGGATCGATCAAACCGTTCTCAAATACCCGCTGATTTCAGCATGATGTTATAATTATTGTATATTTTTATAAATTTTAGAAATATTGAAATTAAGTTATTGGTTTTATTTCACCAATCATGAAAAATGTTCCAAAAATATTAGACTTGCAATCAAATATACACCTAATAAGTATATATAAAAATGTAAATTCATGGTTAAAATATGTATAAAAAACTAAATTAAAACAAATTAATGCAAGTTGGAATCACTGATGCTAAATTAATGAGATCATAGGGATGAAAATATCTTGATTTAGAGATCATTGAGTAAAATGAGTGATTTTGATATTTATACTAAATGGGTGACATTTTCTTATTCCTATTAATAAATGAAAGTGTTATAATTTAGGTAATTCAAATTATATTTGGGAAAAAGAAAAAAAGAAAAGTTTGAGAACCGAATCAACCAGTAGAATCGGATCATTGGTTTAGCCGATTTTTGATGATTTTGACTGGTTTTTTATCAAAACGATTGTATACTACAAACCAGTTCGGAAAGAATGCCTGTTTATGGTCAGACCGGTCGAACCGGCCGGTCCGATGCGGGTCTAACAACACTAGTTCCGGTGAGTCTAAGCTCCAGTCATATTATATACCATATCATCTACGATTAGGATAGATTTTATGTAGTTGTGTATGGTTATTGTACCTTTTTTTTTTATTAATTTAGTGTGCACTTTACAACTGAATCATATTTTTTATACATTGAATTGATGTGCACCAACAAAACTTATGCTTATAACACAATCATCTATTGATACACAAATTTATATAAGAAATATAATAACCACACAACGTACAAAAATTTCAACTGCACATGCCCCAGTCCTCTTATTGTATGAAAAGATATGCTATTTTTACCAACGCTAAATGAGTAATCATGCACGTTTTGGTTAACAACCATACAACAGTCGCACACTATCACTTTTATCAGATCAGTTGGAAATAAGCCAAATCTATTTAATAATGAGATATTTTTGAACTTTCAAATACCTTAAACTATGGGGCCGGGGCTAATGAGAACGATTTGTAAACGCTAAAGCCCAACATTTGTTTTGTGTGCAAGATGAATATACCACGTGTAGACAAGATTTCAATTGAAGCCCAAAATCTTGTGCCCTCTTCTGATGTCTGATCTATTTTTATCTCTTAGTTGAATGTTTGCTTTAATCTTCTCTATAGTTAACTAAATTTTTTTCATTAATTTTTTAAACTATTTTTGCAAGTAAACCCTTTACTGGAATTTACTTTTGAAAAGGAGGAAATACCAAATTACAAGACATACTATAAGACATAAGTCAAACAATGTATTGCATCACTATACGCCCACCACAACTTAAGAGTATGGTGAATTAGGTGGATCAAGATTTTTACAAATTTAAACAATTAACCTATTATGAATCAAACAAGGCAAAGATTAATTGAATTAAGCACAATAGCAAGGCAATGACACCTTATTAGGATGAACAAAAGAATTACTAGAGAAACAAGAGAGTAAAAGATCTCAATTTGGCTTGGATGTACTACTTGTAACTAAAGAATAAGAGGCCATTCACTTGACTAAGTTTTTCTTTTTTAAAACTTTTACCAGAGGGAAAAGGAAACTTACCCACTACTTTTCCTCTTTTGTTCATGAGTTACCATGATGAAATATTAAACTAATCGTGACATTAATATAATGGTTCAGTCAAATAATATTTCTTGAAGAGACGTAGTGTTCATGAAAATTTAAGACAAAGAAACGTATTTTTTAGTTCGCCTCATAAATCGTAAGTCAATCATGATCAATGACTACTAATTTTTAGTTCAATTCGGTGCCCCATTTTCACCAAACTGATTAAGCCCCACTAAAAGTTTGGATAACACAAAAACAGATTATGATACAAGTCAAATTATTTTGTTCATGAACAATTGAAATGTATTGATCAAGATTGGGTTCTAGTAATTTTTTATTTGGCACTTGATACCTCGGGTTGATCTTGCTGCCTCACATGGTAACATAAGCTTTGGATCGAGAACAATGACGAAGAGAATGAGGATGGGCACAGCAGCCCTTGGAGAAGAGATTATTGCCATTGTGGGCAGCAGAATTACCTAGCTGAAAGGGTGGTTTGGTATATTTAGCTGCACACTCATGAGCGCATATTTATAGGGTTTGGACACCATCAAATGATGCAAGTACCTAATCGTTTTTTTTTTTTTTTCCCGTAACTGCAACAATGCATTCGTGTTCACACTTTTGTAAGGTCCAAACTCCAAATTTTTATTCATTTAACAGACTTTCATGAAAATTCTTCTTGTCCAGTTATAGCCATGGGTGGCCTAATTGTTGACTACTATCTACGGATGTTATTATTGACTTGCATGTAAGAAAATATTTGGATTAAAAGCATTAAACCCCCTGAATTTTACTCTCAGTTGCACTTTACCGCCCTCAACTTAATAAATAGGCACTTTACTCTCCCTACTTTATGTTGTAGGACAAAAGTGCCCCTTCTATATTAACTATTATTTTATTTTTCCATTTTTATCCTTTTTCTACTTGTCCCTTATCTATGTATGTGTGTGTGTGTGTGTGTGTGTGTGCATAAATTTTCTCCTCTCTCTCATGTACTCAACTACTTTCTTTTCTTTGCTATTATGATCTATATATTAATTTTAATCTTTTTAAACTTAATCTTTGTTTATTTCTACCTTTTTTATTTTCTGTTATTGAAAGTAATAATGATCATAAAGTCTAATGTTACCTGTTTGGCACTTGAGTTTTTTGCCAAGTTTGTCTGCTACAAGTTTTTTAAAAACTTTAGCTACAGTAACCTCAAAAAATTTCTCAAAGTTTTTAAACTATACATTTCAAAATATTTAAAAAAAAACACACTTCAAAAATTTTTTAAAAAACTTCTATAGTAAGGTATAATAAAGTTTTAGACAAACACCCAAAAAACTCACTTGCCAAATGGGGATCTACATGCATAGACTATTTCATATATTGCTTGAACTAAATGAAACAAAGTTTATTGAAGTAACATGCTAGTGTACTATAAAAAGGAATGAGATGAATTGGATAATCAATACGTCTAAAGTTTAGAATAAAATAATTTTTAATAACAACCATAACAAATTCAAATTGTAATAACATTGCAGTCATTCAACTATACATGAAAAAAGTAAATAAAAATATTAGTCACCTTATTTTTTGGGATATACTTTAAATATTAAGTAATTTAAAGTTCTCATTACCTAAAAAAATTTAACGTTCTAGTTTGTTAATATCTTTTTAAATAGTTAAATTAATAGTAATATACACTTTTTAATTACAAAGAGCATATATTAGTGTTTTACGCTATACAATTTGTCCTGAAATTTCTAATAGTTTAAACAAAAAAAATTAATGAAATTATGAGTACAAGATAATTAAGATATTGTAATAAGCATACAAAATAGTAATATTAATAGGAAAGTGAAAGAAAACATTGAGTTTTGAGAAGTGGGAAAAAATAGTAAAACTGAGAAAATAAAAAATAAAAGAAAGTAGCGAAAAAGAAAAAAACAATGGAATGAATAAACAAAAATAAAATAAAATAGTAAGGGCACTTTTGTTGTAAAAAATCAAATAGGGTGGCAAAGTGCTTATTTTGTGAGTTTAGGGGGGCAAAGTGTAACCAAGGATAAAGTTCAGGGGGGTTTGCACATTTAACCCAAAATATTTTAATTGACTTTAAAGCACAAAAATCTTTTTGTCTTGCATATTTTCAGATGCACTCTTCCAGTCAGAACATCTTATGAAGAATCAACTCTCCTCATATTAGTATTCCAAACCACCCCCCCCCCCCCCCCGGCCCTTAAAAAAAATATATGTAAAAGATATCATGGGTGCATTTACAAAATAGTGGTAGTTCACAAGACGTTCTCATGCAATACCAATAAATATTTTTCCATAAGCAACTACTACTCAACTCATTATCTGTACACATATTTCTTATGCTTAATTGAGGCAAAAGTGGTGGCATGAAATAACACGACAAGATGAAAAAGAGCCAAGAAAGAAGAAAGCTACAAAATGGAAAAAGTACACGACATACAAGGCATGCATGACGCACAGTTGCCCATCTTTCTATTAGAGGTGGTGTTTCAGTGCAGAAAAAATTGACTTGGAGGGGACAAAAAGTGAAACTACATTACTAGTTGTTTTCTTTTTCACCAAAAAAAAAAAAAACAAAAAAAACAAAAAACCTGCTTGTTGTTTTGCAATTTATACCCTAGGCTGTGTCTTAAGATGAGAGTAAAAAAATGTCCTGACTTGTTAGTTAGTTCTTTTTTTCTTTTCTTTTTTTAAGTTGAGCCTTACAAGAGAGAACAGGAAATAGAGAGGGCATAAGAATTGATTTAGAGACCTCCTCGTGATCTGCTTAATGTTCCTGTCAGCTAAATTGGATTATAGGAACAGATGATTACTTTGATTTTTATATGTAGTAATATTATTTGTAATTATGTCCAGAATTATTAATTGAATTACGGAAAATTGTAGGTGGGGGCGCAATTCTAATGAACTCATGACGAGGTAGTAATCACTAATCAATAAACAATGACAGAGAGATAATCAATGAGACGATAATCAAAAGAATCTGCCGGCTACTTAGCAAAAGGTCATGTATTCCTGCCATCCGTTCCAAGTCAAATAATGAAGCTTCCTCGCATTTCAGCTAGCAGTTAACTACTTGGGACCAAATACTTGTTTCATTTGAATATACAGGTTCAACTCCCGTTTCAATTTTTTTGGACTCAGGAAGTTTTAAAATATTCTGCTTACGAATTTCTAGAAAATTTTCACCACTTTTTTTTTTGGGTTATCTTTTCTATAAAGAGACTTTGTATACAGTTTAAGGAATTAACTTGGAACTAGCATCTACAATTGAAAACTCTTTGTTCGTCTACAAGAAAAGGCAATTATTTCCATAATATCGTCGGGATGAAATGAACTTGAGGATCAATAACTAATAATTATCATGTGATGAAATCATATATATATATAATAAAGTCGTATTCTCATACTTATCCTTTCGCGTTTTCTCTTTCCTACGTGGCTTAATGAGACGGTAAGTAGTTTCCGACGTGGCTTGCTACTTTTTTGTTTGGATGTATATCAATTCTTATTTCCTATAAAAATTCTTAATATTATATGATTCTTATTTCCTACCCAAAAAAGGAACTAAAAAGTAATTCGATATAAATAAAAGAGACATAAATCTCCTCTATTAGATATATAGGAATAAATGATAATATATATTTTTTATAGTGTCCTTTTTTTAATTTTTTTTACAGCTTCATCATACATCCTTTTTATTTTAAGATAATCTACCCGTATATAGAACAACGTACAAACAATCTAGACATGGAAATTAAAGAAAGTTAGCCCAAGAAAGTTTTTACAAGACTCACAATCCCCATGCATAATTGATGTACAAAGAGAAATGGCACTTCATCTGATTGAAAATTTCTGGAAAAGTCCACAAAGAAAATGTTAACCTTTTTATCATTTTAATTGTTATAATATCTAGATAAACATAACTTTTAGAATATGTGTATTTATACAGGTATATGTTAAAAGTCTTGGCAAGTGATGCAACCGGTAGTGCTTGGTTTGTTATATTTGATCAAGAGGCTGAAAGAATAATAGAACACAAACTTTCTTTTGTTCTTGATGAATTTAACAAGGTAAATTTATATCTAATTGTAAAAAATATTTTTAATTCAATTTTGAATTTGAAATTCAATTTTGCACACATGTCATGAATCCAACGATGATAGTGTATACACTATCAGTGTAGGAAAGATTTACTCTTTTAATAATAATAGATAATCCGACACTTATCTTAGCCGTTGAGTATTCTAACAAAAAAAAAACTATTATGCATTTCATTTTCAGGAAGGATTTAACAGTGAAATCATGTCATCAATTATAAATAAGATTACGTGGAAACCTTTTGTGTTCCAAATCAAGTTGAACAATTACAATCTGGAACAAGGTAGTAATAGATTTACAGTGACTAGATGGTTCCACTGTGATTTCGGGAGGGAAACACATTTCATGCTTTCACAAGTAATGTGCAATAAATTTATCTTATATTTCACATATTATATCTCACATAATATTTTTGTCTTTAATTTTGATAAATTATTATTAGATTGGTGGAACTGACAACCAATACCAACTTGAAACATTTTCTTCCCAGATCCCAATTAGTATAATAGATGATTCTAATAAACAACATTTCAATATACTTCATATGAATCATTCATCAGAGAGTTCAACAAAAACCACAAAAGAAGGGAATTATCATAAAAAGATTTGCATAAGAAGGTAGATTTAATATACTATTTTACTTTCTTAATTTATAATCTTTACGTATTGTTATACACAATTTTGAATCCGATAAATCATTTTTTTTCCAGTACTTCGTTATCCTGCTTTGCTATCATGCAGCGATAATGAAAAATCAATAAATGCTGATTTGCACGGACAGATCGAGGAGAATGTTCAAACAGAAGAAAAGCAAAAACAAGTTTCTGAAAAATATAATATTATTTGATACTATTTACTGCACTTTTTATTTATTTTCAAGTTTTTTAATGTTATGTTATTGTTGAATGATATTTTTTCTATTTTTGAATTATTATTCACTGAATTAGATGTTCAAATTTATATTATAAGAATACTTTGTATTACAATGCGCACATAGTAATATACTTAAGACAAGTTATAATAGATTATACATTAAATTTTTATCTTATACCGACATTTTTATAAAATTAACTAAATAGTTTATTATTTTTCGATGATTCCCGTTCAACGAACGGGTACAAAACTAGTTATTACAAATAGTGCAGAACTAGTTTTCAATGACTCAACTTTTATAATACATTTCCTTCTTTGAACAAGAGACACTTAAAAAAAAAAAATAAAGGCACTTTATAAGATAATCTGAAAATGGTTACAAATCGTAAATTGGTTTTTTTTTTTTAGTGTAAGCAGGAGGACTCGAACTTGAGATCTCTTACTTACACTTCCTCCCCCCATACCACCCAACCCAACCCTCCCCCTACAAATCGTAAATTGGTAATTTTGAACAATAGATCGACTTTGTCAAGCCTGCAAAAGATTCAAGGGGATTGCTTAAATAGCAAGAAGTCTTTTCTAAGATCCGACAAAATCTAATTAAATCCTGGAGTAAGGGTGTGTTTGATAAAAGTGAAGTATGAAAATTCAAATTTGAAATCTAAATTTATTAAATTATTGAATTATATTGTTATGTACTAGATTCAATATATTTGAGTGTATATCACATTAAGTGATAAATAAATAATTCATCATTTATTTTTAGGAGCAAGCTTTTATTAGAAAATTCAGTGCCACTTAATTAATTTAGATGGTCGATTTTTTGGTTATCAAACATGTCTGAACATATTAAGATCTGAATCAATTAAATTCAAACAGGGTCTAAGTGTTTCTTTCTTCCTGTTAACCTTAACATATGGTATGTGATGCACTTTTTCTTAGTCAAGTTAGTCCGGACAGGAATTTGATAGTCTGCTGTCATTCCAAAAAATTCATCTTGAAAGTGTATTTAAGTTAGTGATTAACTTAATTAGGCGTATGTAAAAAACGTTAGAACATGTGATTAATCAAACATGAATACTAATTTAATTTAGTATTATTGGCAGGAGAGAAGGAGGAAAAAGATGAAAAAAAATAAAGGACAAAAGATAAGAGAGGAAAGAAATACTTAGAAAGGCCCCCAAAAAAATGGAGTAGCCTATTTTATTCTAGCTACACATGCCAATGGATAGGATTTAGGTTGGATCCTTTTGATTCATATCCAAATCCATTAAATTCAGTTAGATCCAGACCTAGATCTAGACTCTTATGGGGGGGGAAAACTTAATAAATTCTAGGTTTTATGTTAACCCTTATTTTATTCTAGCTACACATGCCAATGGATAGGATTTGGGTTGGATCATTTTGATTCATATCCAAATCCATTAAATTCAGTTAGATCCAGACCTAGATCTAGACTCTTATGGGGGAAAAAACTTAATAAATTCTAGGTTTTATGTTAACCCTTTTAATTAACGATTGACGTAATAGGTAACTTCTTAACATTAACTTTACATCCTTAAGGTCTATATATAACCAGATATTACATCCTCCACCCCATAAAAGGAGTTTAGTCCTCCAAACTTCACGTACCTAGATCATCAAATAGTTGAGGATATTTCTACCTCATTTCCTTCTCAAGCTCTCAAGTAGCTTCTCATTCTAAACGATTACTCCCTTGCACTTTGACACAAGGAATTGTATGATATCCACAATTTTTACTGAATATTCCCCATAACTCAACTCCTCCCTTAACTGAAATGGTGCATACTCAATCACGTAACTGGGGCCATGAACATATTTCCTCAACATCGAAACATGAAAATCATTATGTACTCCTACCAATGGCGGTGGTAAAGCCAGTCGATAAGCTGCCTCACCAACCCTGTCTAAAATCTCATATGATCCCACATACCTAGGATAATGTCAAACCTCATTATACCCTTAGAAAACGCCACCTTTAGGAAAACATGATCACCAAATCCAAACTCGCCTCCTATTATCAGCATAGCCTTTCTGTCTACTTTGAGCAACTTGAAGTCTTTCCCGAATCAACCTTACTTTTTCTACCATTTGCTATACAATATCAGGCGCTATGAGTCTTTTGTCTCTTACATCAAGCCAGCACAAAGGAGTTCTACACTTCCTCCTATACAAAGCTTCATATGGAGCCATTTGAATACTTGTCTGATAGCTATTGTTATAAGAAAATTCAACTAGTGACAGGGGTTCATTCCAAGCTCTATAGCAATCCAGCATCCAAGCTCTAAGCATGTCTTCTAGAATCTATATGGTCCTTTCCGACTGACCATCGATTTGGGGATGAAAAGCTATACTAAAATTTAACCTAGTTCCCAAGGCTTTATGCAACCTTTGCCCAAATTGAGAAATTACTGAGTATCTCTATGAGATACAATAGTTATAGGTGTTGAGCCTATGCAATAATAAATATCTACTCAATTAAAATATAAATTTTATATATAGCAGTGAGCAAGGTCGAATCCACAAGGACTGGAGAAAATTCGTTTCTTCTAGAGTCCAGAATAAGAGGGTTTTTTTATAAAAATGTGAATAATTAAACAACTCAAATAAAGAGGCCTACTGATAATTTACTAAAAATGAAACAATAATAAATAAATTCTAGCCAAGAAATAACTTTGGAGATGGTTCACTCAATTGATCATGAATGTAAGAATAATTTCATTCACTCGCTGATAAATAAGTTATAACTGCTGACGAGTGTGGGGTATATATATATCAATTAACTCATTCCACAGTCAAGTTTTACATTTATAATTCATAAATACCTCACACGCAATTTTTCGCAAGTATACGAATCATTTATTGAGCATAGGGGTATTAGGTGTCGATTCCACAGGGAAGATTGTCAATCACCGATGATTTTCGAACTCCTTTATTATTTAGACTATCATAAATGCAAGAAATTAAATCTACACTATAAAAATCAAATAAAAGTAATAAAAATAACAATAAAAAGCTCCTAGAGGTATGGAATTCCTAACTACTCTTGCAAATGACATTATCGGTTATTCAAATGCTATTATCTTGATTAGTTATGGCATAATTTCCTAATGTACGTGATACCCGCTTTTGCCGGTGTACCAACTATACCTATAGTTAATTCATACCTACTTTAGTGGTTATGAAACTAACTACAAGTTCATTCCTTCTATTAAATTAAATGAAACAAATCACTAAAATCACAAATGTGCACCTCTACTTTCGTGAGTGTACTCCCTAGGTTTATCACTTCCTTAACACCTTAAGATTTTCATTGGAAACTTAACACCTTAATGGCCAATTAATCATGATTAGAAAAGCAAAAATGATAAATAACTTGCTCATTGTAACATCATCAAATAACCAAGTAAATATCACAAGCAAGATATAGAAAGTTCATCCATAACTCTAGGCATAAACTTTAACTAAACATGAATAAAAACAAATCCAAACTTGTATTATAGCTAAACATGAAATAAAATACAAAAGAGAAAGTGATAGGAGAGAAGTCACCCTTGTCACATGAGTTCCAACCCTCTATCTTTACTCCTCAAATCTTCATCCAAATTAACTACAAATACAAGATGGATAAACTACACTAACTACTCTATACTACCCTAACTAATGAACTAAGAAAATTCTAGTGAAGACTACAGTTTTTGTGAGTTCCTCTAGCCTTTCCAAAGTTGTGAAAATGTCCTCCAGGGCCTCTATTTATAGAGGAATTCAAGCTCAAGGTGAGTTGTTAAAGTTAATGTAAATTGCTCCTTGGAATCACCAAAAGATGCTCCTTGAATTCTCTATACTTGCTTGCTCAGTTCCAGCTGGATTTCTTGCTGATAAATTGGCCAAAAAGCTTGTGTGAACATAACACAAGTTGCAGAGCCGCAATTAGGGATCCGAGGTTGAATCACTCAAAATACCCCTCGGATCTTATTTTTCTTCATTTTTATCTTCACTGCACATTAGGATCCGAGGCCTATAACATGGGGATCTGAGCTCGGATCCTGCTCTCGGATGTAGCCTCTGATTACAGAAGTTTATCCGAGGTCGGGTTTAGTACAGATCCAAACTCTGATTTACTGGCTCTACTTTTCCCAACTTCCACTGATTTTTTCTTGATGATGAAAGTTGAACTAGCTCTTGTGCAAAACATGAAAGTTGTAACCCTTTGAATTAGCTTTCCAATGCATCAGAATCATCTAATTTGAAATTCTGTGGACCAAGAAATGACCAAAATAACCTCGACTGATCAGGGCTCTCTTTCAGCTTTTCACAATGAAAATGCACTTTTATATTTCGACATTTTGACAATGAAAACGACTGAACTGGACTTCGATGTCTTCATACCAAATGTAGATCTATCTCTTAGCCTCAAAATGGTACAACAATTATCTCAACCCGATGCTTGTAGCTCAAGATATTATCGAAATACCACAAGGTGTCAAAACTGTGAAACTTAATTCCTTTTATTTTCTTGATTACATTTCCTCTTTTGCACTTCATATTCTCTTTTTATCACTTCAAACCATCATCAATCATCCAATTATCTTCTCAAATTACTCCAATTGATGATTGAATCATTAAACCCACAAAAACATGAAGTTTTCACCATAAAAATTCATAGATATGCAATTTTTACTACTTAAACCACAAAATGCATATTTTCACTAGAATCCTAACTAATTAGCTATAAAAGTAGTTAAAACACACTAAAACTAACTAATAAAGCACATTTAATAACATGTAAAATATGCACTT
This sequence comes from Coffea eugenioides, assembly GCF_003713205.1. Taxonomy (NCBI): domain Eukaryota; kingdom Viridiplantae; phylum Streptophyta; class Magnoliopsida; order Gentianales; family Rubiaceae; genus Coffea; species Coffea eugenioides. Next base: position 4,131,708 of record NC_040039.1, read on the forward strand.
ATCAAACTTCCTCACACTTGAACCATTGCTTGTCCTCAAGCAATTAACACATAATCAACAACAATGATTCAAGAGGTGAAACACTATATTGACTTTTTCGAATTCAATTTCTCATAACTTGGCAAACAATCATTATGCAATTGTTCAATTTATACTAAATACTCATAATATCAAGTAAAAGAAATATAATTATGCCCTAAATTCAACAAATTAAACTTAATCTCTCACCCTAACCTAATTTCACAAGCAAGCAAATCACAGTCAATTCATAGCTAGCCTCTTCCTAAAATCAACTTTTTCTCAAATTTTACAACTAAGAGGGATTTATTCATACTAATTTTTTTTTTACTCAAATAGTGAAAATGTCTTTTGACGCGAAGATCAACACTTTTAGGTGAAGAGCTCAGGTTACTCAACATTTCACTTATTTAAATTGCTATACATACTCTTAATTCAAGTACATTTTTATGCGAGTGTCAACATTTGTAGATGCCAACATCCGGTTATTCGGTATAAGAATCATTGGAGTAAAGCAAAACCTCTCATTCTCTCTTCTTTTTTTCTTTTTTTTTTTTTAGTAAAAGACAATAAATAGACATTCCCTCATAGCAAATATATAAGAATAATCAAAGGAAGAGTATAGCTTTTATTGACTATATCAATCGCTTACTTGCAAAATTAAGTAAAGAGGAGAAATCTCATTAAACATGCAAAATTATAGGCATAATTCTGCTTACTTTACAAGATATACTTTCTAAAATGCAACAATCCTAATTGCATAATAACCATTTCCAAGTCAAATGAGAACCAAATTTTCCAAAATACATATAAAGTTTCAAATAGTGGAAGAATTAGAGCACTTAAAGTTGGAACAAATTGGCCCTTTTTAAAACAAAGACAAAAATCACAAAAAAAAATTTTGGGCCATAGTGAAATATTGGAAAAGATTTTAGAAAATTTTTTTACAGAATTTCCCCTTATAAATGGACAAAACTCCCTGCCAACAAGCCAAATTTTCAAGAAAAGTTCAATATGGCAATATTTCCAAGCACAATTCCAATATTTCTAATGCATTTAAATCCATAAAGCATCATCACAAAGCATTAGAATGCAAGTTCAAATATGTCCCTTCTCCACACTTAAATTTCATATCGTCCTTAATGTGAGAAAGAAAAAATAACAAAAATAAGAGAAAATAGTATTCCCCTATTGAACTTGCGCTATCCAAATCTATAACCATTGTCGCGCTCCTTTTTTTGAAAATAACTTTAATTTTAGGTGTTAGAAAAAATGATTTTTTGATTAATTTTTATTTGAAAATTTAGTTTTTACTTTAGAGAATAAATAAGGAAAAAGGGCCTAAAATTGAACTTAAAAGTACGACAATTTGGACCCAAAATAATAGTGTAAAAAGGGTTTTTAAAAAAAAATAGGAGTCGCCACTTGGTATCGAGTTTAGGTGTATCAAGTCACCCAAAATATGTTTTTTAAATAAAAAATGAATAAAATCCTTTTTAAATGACTCCAAGTCTTCGAAAAACAAAAGAAAAGAGTTCGAGAGTCACAGTTGAAAAAAGGGAAGACAAAGATTTGATAGAATCAAATTTAAAGCACCCTTTTAACTTAGCCAAAGCTAGTTGCGAAATTTAGTCAAAAATTTTCTTAATCTAACCTATAAAACTTATCACATTTGGATGTTTCTAAATGGATGCAAATCTAGCCCTAATGGATATCGAGAGGGTCGAAATATCTCTTCAAAATTTAATTGGCGCAAATCACATTAATTGTGATGCCCAAAAATGATTCTCAGAAGAGGTCACGAATGTGCAAAAATGAGACTCGAAGAAAAATAATAATTATAATATATAACATATACGTAACCTAAAGGAGAGAAATGCAACATAATGGGTATGAGGGACTAAGATTCATGACTCAATTTTCCTTTTTATAGAGGGGATGAGAGCGTGCTAAGGCTAAAAAAGCCACACTCATTCCTTTCCTATACTTGAAGGGTAACTCTTCTAACCTAATCAAACAAATGAACTAACCTATTTCTAATTTCCTAAATGGAATGCAAGTCTAAATGGCATGTTTCGCGCACGTAGGGATAAGGGATATTACAATTTGGCATTTAAATGCCTCACAAATAATCATCAAAATTAAATAAAAATAAATGAAATTTAAAATGAATAAAATGAGTAATTAAAGAAAAAAGCACTCAAAATATGCAATTACACATAATAAGCAAATAGGAGAACATAAAAGGATTTAAAGTAAATAAAGAAGGTATCTCTCTTGAAGTGGTAAGTAAATGGGGTGAAATTTGTCTTATTTGTACTCCAAAAATCAACAAAATGATCACGACACCAATTTAATTAACAAATACATTATAAAGAAATGAAAATAACCATGAAATCTACTAATTAAAGCATTTAAATGAAGTATAATTAACAATTAAAGAAGATAGACAACTTATATTTAAGAAATCAAAACTACTAGGGACCTAATTATAAAAATTAAGAAATTTTTTGAGGCCAAATTATAATTATTATAAAAATTAGGGGTCAAAATATAATAAATATAAAGTTTAGGGATCAAATTACAATTAAATTAGGGACCTAATTGAAAGAAATTCAAAATTTTTAGGACCATAGGAAAATTACTCAAACGAATAAGGACTAATCTGCAGAAACATTTTCTGGTTTCTTGAATCGGGCCATTTTCTTTCTTCTTGGGCCAAAAGTCTCTCAAGCCCAGCAAATAGCCTTAAGAAAATATGCAAACCAGTCTATCTTTTTTTTCACGCAAGTCCAACTGAAAATGCATAGGCTTTGGCCTCCAGGCCCAAGTCAAACCCAATCAGTAATAACTAAAATCCACTTTCAAAAAACACAAACAAAATAACCAAATTCAATTCTCCTCTAATTTACCAAAACCCAACAAATCAATAAGTCAACTAAAAATGATTAAAGTCTAATTATATTCTAAATCTCATATATCATTTGCTGAAAAAAACATGCTAAAATATGAAAAAAAAGGATTAAACTTAAAAAGGGGCAAAATTGATTTATTTTTCCAGATTTTGGGCTACAATAGAATTATGTAAAAACTAAGGGGTCAAAAATGCAATTGTGGAAATTTCCATGCATTCTTCTTCGATGCGTTCCTTTGCAACTTTTCTGGGTTTTCATATAGCATTTCGCATGGCCAAGAACTAAAGATTCGTACTAAAAAAACATGAACCAATGCGACCCAAAATTCACCAAACAAAGTTTAACACAACACTGTACAAGGAAATCTGATCTAATGATCCACAAAATAAATAGGAAAATTGCTAAAAAAAAAAAAAGAAAGAGGAGGAGGAAACGGGTTCTGCAAAAGAATTTTGACAAGTTTGATGTGAATCTAAGTTTACATGAAGCGGGAGAAGATGAAATACCTCACCTTTAACAACTTAAATGGTCGAAACAACGCGTCAAACTGTGAGGAAGAAGGCTCCAAGCACTTATCGCCAGCGATGCAAGAATTTCGACTCTCACAGGTTCAAGCTCCAATTCAAGGAGATTACAATGTTCATTTTGAAAAATTTCCTATATAAAAGTTCTTCAGCTAAGGTCGTCGATGATCCAACAAGGAAAATCTCCACAAAAAAATTGTAACGAAGGAGAAAACTAAGCTTGAATATAGCCAATGATGGAGCCAAGGGGGGACAGAGGGGGCCATGGCCCCCCCTAAGTTTTGAAAATTTTAATTCATAATATGTAAATATGTGTGTAAAATAAAATTGGCCCCCCCTAAATTTTTACAATTTTAGTTTATATTATGAGAGTTGAGATATATATATATATATATATGAATTAGTCATCTTTGAATTACTTTTTTTCTTCAGAAAAAGTTATTTATTTTTTATTGTACTAATTATTTAACTTTCAAAAATTAAACGTATAATTTGATGTTCCATAGTAAATTGACCCAATGTGATGTATTAGAATAAAAAGACCCAATTCATAATTGTTAATGGGCTAAAAAGACCCAATTCATAATTGTTAAAAGCAAGAACTAGTACGTCTAAGAATAGAACTTCAATATTTTGAGCTCGACATTCCAAATCATCATGAATTGCAAGAATTATCTGGTATTCATGAGTTATGTCAAGGCTTAGTGAAGACAAGAAAATCAGTGATATATCCTCTTATTGACAGATTTATTAGACTTGTTCTTACTCTTCCTATATCAACTGCAACTACAAAGCGGGCATTTTCAATTATGAAAATAATCAAGACAAAACTCCGAAACAAGACGGAAGATAATTTATTGAATGATTGTCTAACTGTGTATATAGAAAAGGAAGTTGCTGAAAAATTAGCAGTGATTCAATCATAGATGAATTTAGTTCTATGAAAGAGCGTAGAGCTCAATTTACTTCGAAGAAAAGATGTTGAAATTTCAAATTATTTTTTCAATTGAAAATAGTTACATTTATATTACATGGTTATATATATATATATATATATATATTGCATAGGTGACATATTGGAGAGCATCTTCTCATAATGTGCAAATTGGATGGTTTGTGATGTTATAAGATATTTAATCAAAAGTTATCTTTTTTGTTAATTTTTGTTATGACTATACCGCATATTTATGAATAAACATACCTTTATAATTAAATTTTAATATTTGATATTTTTAGATGTCATATATTTAAATAGAAGAAAATTATTTTGAACATAATATATTAAGATAATTTTATTAGGAAAAAATTTTGGCCCCCCCCCAAAAAAAATCCCGGCTCCGTCACTGAATATAGCCAATCGGCCAGCCTGGTCAAGCCAATTTTTTCCAGAAATTTTTTTTTGGTTTCTCCTTCTGTTTTCTCTCTTTCCTCATTTTTCCTTTTCTGCCGCCTTCTTTTTCTATATCTTTTTTTAGGGCTGCATTTTGAAGACTTTTATATGAAACAAAACCTCCCCCTCAATCCTAGCATCAAAGGTGCAGATTAGCTGCCATTTTGTAGTATTTTTTGGGTCATTTGATCAATCTTCCAGGTGTCAAAACATAAAATTAGTTGTCTAGTACTTGTTTAGACGTAGAATGCAAGGAAATCAGGAGCAAAAACGAATTAAAATTGCTCCAAACGTTGCCAGCTGCATCTTGTACTGCTTACGGGTACAAGATGAAGAAGAAGAGCTCTACGCGCGTGGCGTGGAGCAGCAAAAAATTTTATTTTTTACAAAATCTGATTTTCATTTTCTGTTTTCTTTTCTTTTCTTTCTAATTTTCTAAAAAATGAAAATGATAAAAATATCATGAAATGAAAAGGAATAAATGGATAAATAAACAATGATAAATAAAACAAAACAAAATAATAATAATAAAAAATAAATAAATAAAAATGAATGCAAATTTTGGTGTCTACAACATGAAGAAGAAGAGCTCTGCGCGCGTGAAGCAGCAATTTTTTTTTTTTTTACAAAATCTGATTTTCATTTTCTGTTTTGGATCGGTCGACAATTTGTGAATCACTATGTCTGTTGAAATTCCGGACATATCATCATACGACTATGCAAATACATCTTAGAACATGGTTAAGAATTTAATCATCTCTTTTCTCTGCTCCTTATTCAAGTGCACACTGATTTTGATTTTTTTTAACCTCCGTCTTAGTGCTAACGTTAATTATTTCTGTCTCTTCTAAGTTCGGCTTAGGTTTCTCCTCATATTGTTCAAGAATCTTTGAAATAGACTCAAATTTCTCCTCGCTATCACTCTTGTTTTGAATTTCGAATTCCATAATTTTAAATTCGAGAGAGATCTGGAGTTTGCAATCATTGAATTCTAGAATGGTGATATCTGAAGGGTCAAAAGATTTTATTTTTGGCCATCTGAAAATAGAGTAAACATGCACAATAAACCAGTAGGAAATAATAAAGATGGACAAAAATCTTCCATGTCATTGAATTCAAAGAAGCAGACAGATATTGGAATAAAGACGAGAACTTTGCAAAATGAAATATCAGTTAAAACAAACACATTCCCGACAGAACTGTGCAATGGGAATGAACTTTCATTTAACAAAACGCATATTAACATGACATTTAAAAGAAACAAACAACTAAAAATGAGGTAGCTTTTTGTCATGAATTTCGGCCAAGGATAATCCCCTACATTTATCGAAATTTCCTTCGAGAGGGAAGGTAATCTGCAGACCAATTTTGCATGACTCCTTCAGGGATGGTTGGGAACTCCATTTCTTCCAGTGGCTCGTCCTCATAGGTGACTCCGACGAACAGTTGAGACTGGCCCATTTCAATCTCTTTAATCGGGTCCTCTTTATCCAATTCCGATAGGATTATCCCAGATGGCCGATGAAATGTGTAGAGCAATGGTGGGATACTCATCGTGATCTACTTTCCCTCATTCTCTACCTTCTGACGAGTTTGCATCTCCTTCTTGTCCTTGACAGTCGGTTGGAATTCCAGTCCAAATGTATCTTTCTTCCCAAAAATCTCTATAGGCTCTAAAATGCCTTGCAAATTTCGACCCAAACCTTTACCTATTTCATACCTCTCTCGAATCATTTCCTTAGCCATCATGACACTGGTTTCGGGGGCATCTATTCTTTCTTTTGAAATCCATCCAACTGACACGATATCGACCACACGATGAGAAGAACTGAGAATTTTTTTACTATTTTCTCCGCTCGAATTAGAATTGATGATCATGGTGCAGTCATTCTCGGCGAATACAGTGATAAGTTGATCATTGACAATGAATTTCACATTTTGATGAAAAGAAGATAGAATGGCACTAGAAGTGTGGGTCCAAAGCCGTCCAAGTAAAATGTTGTACACACTTGAAAAATTCATGACTTGGCAAACCACTTGAAATTGGGCGGGTCCTATCTCCAGTACTAAGTCAGCTTCGCCCATTGATTCTTTTTAGGCTCCGTCAAATCCTCTTATTATGGTCGCAATCTAGTATCCGGAAATCCAAGTTTTATCAGAGTATTCTACGGACAGATGTTTAGAGCGGACACATTATCTATCAAAACTCTCAGCAGCAACTTTCCATTACGCTTCGCTAAGATATACAATACCTTAGTATATTCGATCCCTTCAAAGTCAAATCCTCATCAGAAAAACTTATGTGATTAGCAACTAGAACATTTTTCACAACATGAGTGAACTTGTCAACTAGGATATTCTTCGATATTTGAGCTTCATCCAGGACCTTGAGCAGTGCCTCTCTATGTAATTGAGATGTTAAAACCAAATCCAGAATGGATACTTGGGTAGGCATTTTATCCAACTGTCCCACGACCTTGAATTCACTCATTTTCAGCAATTTAAGAAAATTCAAAGCTTCTTTTTTAGTCACAGATGGCTTCGATGGCATCAGATTTTCCTCCACAATCTTTCCAAGTTCGGTGACAGTAACCCCCTCCTCTTTTGGTACTTCGACATCCTCAATCAACAGAGTAGGCTCACTATAATCCCATGGTATTTCTTGCAAATTATATACAGGTGATTGCTAAGAAAATTCAATTATCATAGGTTCCGACAAGTCCAAAACAAAAGGATCTCCATTAGGTTCCGAGAGTTTTTCTTCCAATACAAAAGACTTCTCAACTATTCCCACTACTTCAGTCTCGTCCACAATGTATTGGATAGGCTCCTCAATCTCATCATCAGTGGTAATGGCTCCTACAGTGCTCTTGTGTTCGAGAAGGAAGTTCTTGCTGACATTTGGCCCCGACTCATCTCTTCTTCTCAAAACTATATCTTTGGCTTCAATCATGTCTTGAATCTTATGCTTTAATGCCCAACAATTGGTAGTGAAGTGATCAGGATTTCCAAAGTGATATGCGTAAATGACTTGAGGATCATAACCAGCAGGGACACCCCTAGGGTAGGTCTTGGGAGGTACAACATCAATCTTACCAACAACGTTAACTTGCTCGTATAATTGATCAAGAGGTCGGTCCAAATTGGTAAAAGTCTGATATTGATTTTGGTTTGGAGTTTCACTGGTTTGAATATAGTTGTAAGTTTGGTTATTTGGTGTAACGGATCTTGGGTCATACGGGGGTCAGGATCGGGTTTGCAAATTTGGTTGAGAAATTTGAAAGAATGGTGCAGGTATATTAGTGTAGTTGGGTCGGAGGCGAGAGTGATTGATGGTAGTATGGTAGACAGGATGGGAGTTTGGGTAATATGGATAGGGTGGTGAGTAAGTGGGGTGATTTGGAAATTTGGATCTAGTCAAGGGGTCTTGATTCCAAACGAAAGCAGCTTTTCCTTTTTTTCTTCTTGAATTGGGATTTCTTTTCACTATTATTCTGTTCTTGCAGGGCTTCTAGTTACATTTTCAATGTCGACACGTTAACTATTTTTTTTACCTTGATGAACTCATCAAATTCTTCTAACTTGTTGACAATAGCTGCAAATAAACACCCAGTCATACGAAAAATTTTCTCAAAGTACTGTGAATCATGAGATTTAATGAATGTTCGAACACTTTCTTCCTCAATCATGGGAGGTTCTACCTTTGCGGCCAACTTCCTCCAACGCTTAGTATAGGTCTTATGATCTTCCGATGATTTCCTCTTAGTCCCTTCAAGTGTTGTCCTTGTTAGTGCAATCTCGCAATTGTATTCATATTGTCTCACAAAAGCCGTAGATAAATCTAACCAAGTCTCATTTCTTCTGGCTTTAGATTAGAGTACCAATCTAGAGCGTCACCCTCCAAGCTTTCAGGGAATAGACGCATAGGCAAGTTCTCATTATCTACTGGCTTTCCTAGCTTGTTTGTGAATATTCAGAGATGCATTTTCAAATTTCTGATGCCATCATACTTGATAAATTTAGGAATTTTGAAATTCATAGGCAACTGCATATCCCAAAAAAAACAGAGTTCATGATAATCTAAGCCTCTGTGCTTGTTCAATCCTTGGCTCTTTTTCATAAGTTCATCAAATCGATCCAATCTCTTTAGCAGATTTTTGTCAATCAGGGTGGAGGGTTCATCTAATTCAACTTTCGTGTGAAAGACGATATCCAACATGAATAGCTTTATGGTAGGGTGGTAGGGTCCATGAGGGTTAGATAGAATGTTCATGTTGATTTGTATTTAACTTTGGGAAATCTGGTGACTAATTGGGTTGACGAAAATATTGCTTGGGTATGTATGTAGTAAATTGGGGATGGGATAAGTAAATGTGCCTTCAGGTGAACTTATGAGAGGCAGAACGATAGTAGTTTAATGGTGTGACATGTGAGGTAGTGAGTTTTCTAACTCGTGTTGGTTATCTACGACAGGTACATGGTTGTTTTGGACACTGCCAGTGTTGTTCGAGACCAATTGATCAATCATGCACCTCTGTATTGCCATTTCTGCACTTAACTCATTGAATCTATTTAGCATCTCACTTAATTGAACCCCCAGATTTGTAGCGCCTGATGATGAAATCATTGCAGATATCTCTGATGGTTCAGAATGAAAACTCATATTTTCACGATTTTTCAAGGCTTGACTGCTGGACTGCATAATGATAGAGTTTCTACGGGTAGCTATTTTAAAAAGTACCTGATGGATGAAGAAAAGAAATTGGTTCAGGAGTGCATTTTCTATCAAATTGCTGCAATTTATTCAAAAGAAAAAGAAAAAGACTTGAGTTAATAGATATCAAAATATTTCGGATGTATGTCCTATAGGGAAGTTCTTTTTATGTCAGGGGTTGGTCTAACATGATGTAATTCGTTCGGGGTAAAATCTCAATTTCAAATCTGTAAGTGAATATAGAAACCAAAGTAGAAATTCTCATTAAATATTGATAAATTCAATCATTTTTTACAAATTCATTACTGGTTCGACTAATCATTTTTATAAAATCCTCATGCCTTACTAAACTAGTACGTTGAAACTCTCTAGAACTTCCTATATTAAATTTTTGAATTCCTTCTTGAATTTTGTGAAATTCATCTAGCACTCTTTCCAACTTTTCAGTTTTTCTTGTTTCTCTCTTTAATTGCGATCGAGCGTCTTCCAAGGCATGGTCGACCGCTATAAGCTGTAATTGATGGTTCTCTAATTCATTTTTTAAATTCTCTATCTGCTCTTCAGGACTGGCGGGAGTAGACTGTGATCTCTCTCTTCCTAGTTCTACTATCAGCTTGATCTATTCATCATATTTCGAAAGGGAAAAATGCACTTTTCATCCTCAAAGTTTGGGGGGTTGACCAATTTTATCCTCAATGTTTAACCCCAAACACATTTCATCCTCAATGTTCCGTAATTTTGACCAATTAAGGACAATTGACGGGAATTGGAGGACAAATCAAAAATTGGGACGGAACTTTGCACGTGAGAAGCACAATTCGTTAGATCCAACTTTATACCCAATATAACCGGGTCAAACCGAATGGATCCATTTTTTCTAACGGACAAAAATGCACAAAATAGCAAAACGAAAGGAAAAAAGCTTATGTCTTCTCCTTCTTTCTTCTCCGTTGTCAGCCCTAAAAATTTTTGTGCCAATCTTTCCATCCACTTTTCGAGCATCTGCTAGCAAGAAGGAGGGCATAGACGGCATCCGTGGAGCATTTTAGGTGAAGAAAAATATGGCATTGCGGAAGAAAGAGCTCCACATTTGTCCACCCCCAAATTACGGTATTTATACCCAAAATCAACAACTACATTGCATAAAGATATGTGTTTTTTTGGAGAAGGAAACCTGATATGTGGTCCCTTGTGTTTGTACTGTTTCCCCACTACAATTTACGGCTATTTTTTTTCCAGATTTGGCCATTTGCATGAGGTATAAATAAATCAAAAAATTTGTCTTGGTTTGATTATTATAGTGTGAATGTGGTCCCTTATGTCTGATGATAGTTGCCGATTGACTATAAATTTGTGGTGAGAGTGACTAATAAACAATAATACTTGGTATATTTTGCCGGCCATGTGTATCTGGCCATGTGTATGGAAAAAGTGAAAGTGGTCCTTGTTTGGTAGTTTTTGTGTGGGTCAACAATTTGTTATGCTGAAATGATGAAGCATTTTTTTTTCCTGAAGAGTCTGATCTATATTATTTTCTTTTCTTTAACCAGAAACGGGCAGCACATTTATTACATTAAGATGTCACCATGGAGGCCTCATTTCATATACTCCTGATCCCCATTACGAAGGTGGAGATTTGTGTGTGTTTGACTATGTTGAGAGTATAGGTCTAAGTGTTTTTGAAGTGGATAGATTAACTGAGAGTGCTGGTGTATATGGTCATAAGGTGTACTATGGTTGGGAAAATAACACCTTTAGGAGGATAGACAGCAGTAGGGAGTTAAATGGTTATGTTAAGGGGGAGGTTGGACCAACTAAGGAAGTTAACTTATATCTTGAAGTATCTTTTCATGAAATTCTAGTGCAACAACTTGGTTATGATCCGTATGAGGTAGATGAGACAGAAAATGAACTCCAAAATGGTGATGGTAACAATAATATTAGGGATGAAGGTCAAGGAAGGTGTGCTGCTAATAATTGTGATAATGATTCTGACGCAAGTGATGAGACTTTTTTTTCAGCTATTGATTCAGATTATGAAATAGGTGATGATGCTGATGATGGTATATTTCATGATAATGTTGACAAAAATGCTGAATGGTTGGGAGTAGATAATCACAGGAAAGAAAATGTGGTTCCTGATCCTTTGAATGAAGCAGAGGTGGTTCCTGATTCTGATGAAACAGAACAGGTTCCTGATTCTGAATCTGATTTTGAAAGCATTCATGAGTCTGATGATGAAGAGTCTAAATTGAGGTCTCGTACTTTTGATCCTAAGCATATTGACAATCCAAAATTAGAGCTGTATATGTCCTTCACAAGTCTGAAACTTTTCAAGACTGCTGTACATAATTATAGTGTGAAACAAGGCAGGCCTTGTAAGTTTGTGAAACAAGATAGAGTGAGGGTGAGGGCTAGATGCAGAAATAGTGAATGTAATTGGGTTATATATGCTAGAAAATTAAGTGGGGATGGAACTATTCAAATAAGAACATTTGAAGATAATCACACATGTGGTTTTACATATGATAATCCTCTTGTGCATTCTGGATGGGTAGCTAAGAAGTACTGTGAAGAGTTTAGGTGTAATCCTAAATTAGATTTGGAGCATTTTAGGAAGACAGTAATGAAAGAAAATAGGTGCTCCTTCACAAAAAATCAAACATATAGGACAAGGAGAAAAGCAATGAAAATTGTTCAGGGCAGTGAAAAGGACCAGTACAGCAAATTAGGAGTTTATATGCATGAAATTCTAAGATCCAACCCTGGTAGCACTGTTATAATGAAAACTGTTGATGGCTTTAGAGACTCAAAAACAGGGAAAGGCAGATTTGAGAGGCTGTACATTTGTTTTGCTGGAGTGAAGCATGGTTTCCTAACTGGATGTAGGCAATTTATTGGAGTAGATGGTACTTTTTTGAAAGGATCAGTAGGAGGAGTTTTGCTAGCAGCTGTTGGAGTTGATGCTAATAATGGCATTTTTCCAATAGCATATGCTGCAGCAGAGGGTGAAAGTAAGGACTCATGGTGCTGGTTCTTCAAACTATTGAAAGAAGATTTGAAGATTGAAAAGGATTATGAGTGGACAATAATGAGTGACAAACAAAAAGGTCTAATTGAAGCATGTGATATGATTTTTCCAAATGCAGCCCACAGATTTTGTGTGAAACACTTGCACAATAACTTTTCATCTGCTGGTTTCAAAGGAGAAGGTTTGAGGAGAGCGTTATGGACTGTTGCCAAAGCAACAACACCAGCTCAATTCATTAGCAGAATGGAAGCAATGGCTCAAATTGATATAGAGGCAGCCAGGTGGTTTGATGGCAAACCACCAAGTCAATGGAGCAGAGCTTATTTTAGCACTCATCCTAAATGTGCTATGTTATTGAATAATATCTGTGAGTGCTTCAACAGCAAAATTCTTGATGCTAGGGAGAAGCCAATAATTGAAATGTTTGAAACAATACGGTTGTACATGATGCAGAGAATGCAAAAAAATAGGGATCTGGCCAAAGAGAAGTGGCAGACTTATCCTTATTGCCCCAGAATTCTTCACATTATGCAGAAAAATGTAGATAGAGCACCTGACTGTTTTCCATTCAAGTCAAATGATGATCTTTATGAAGTCAGTTGCCCATATGGTGACCAATATGCAGTGAACATCAAGGAGCAAACATGCTCTTGCAGAAAATGGGAATTAACAGGTATTCCCTGTCCCCATGCCATTGCTGCATTGTGGATGGCTAAAAAGGATCCTCTGCTATATGTTTCAAAATGGTATACAGTGGAGACATATATGAAGTGCTATGAAGGATCAGTGTGTCCCATGAATGGAGAAAGTGAATGGGGGCTTACTGATGTTGGTGAAGGTCCTTTACCACCCTTATATGGGAGAGCACCTGGAAGGCCTAAAAAGCTGAGAAGGAGAAGTGCAGAGGAGGTTCAACAAGCCAAGGAAAAAACTAAGAAGAAGGTGACAAGAGTGGGACAGATTAACAAGTGTAGATACTGTCATCAAAGGGGACATAATATGAGGTCCTGCAAGCTTCTCAAAGATGCTCAAGATCCTGCAGTTGCAGAAACTGATATTAGTTCAAGCCAAGTTGCTGCTTCTACCAACAATCCAGCTAGCCAAGATGGAAAAAAAGTTGTAAGTTGTTTTGATGACTTGTTACAGCTATCTTTGCTATTTGGTATATAAATGACATGTTTTCCTTTTAAACTGTAGGGAACAAAGAAAACCAAGAAGCCTGCTGCTGAGTCTTCAAATAAAAGGGTAGAAAAACCTGCTACATCTTTTGATTTTTCTGTCTTTATGCAATTTGATTTTTGCTATCTCACTGTTTTGTGCAGAAGAGACATAGACATACAAGAAGAGTTGCAGCTGCAGTTTGTAATGATGATTCAAACATTGAACATCAACAGGATGCTGAGCCACTGGTTGAGATTGACATAACATCCTCTGCCCCAGATCAAGTAGACCAGGATATGTTCGAAGTGTTTGGGCTGTCAAGGTCTCAAGTGAAATATAGCACCAAGGAACCCAGAACACAAACTAAAGAACAAGTACAGATGCCCTTCAGGATTAGAGATGTTCATATGCATGTTGCTGCTGCTGGCAAGGCAGATTTAAGTGTTCCTAGTTCATCTAGATCGAAGGGAAAGGAGAAAGTACTGTGATAGGAGAAACAACATGCTGAATTTTCTTCAAGCCAAGCTGCTTTTGTTCAAGCCAAGTTGCTGCTTTTGTAATTAGTGAATGACTTTTGTTGTTTCAACTTTTGCTTTGCCTAGTAATTATGGAAGTGCAAGCTGTAATGTGATAGCTGGCTTTATTTCATTTATGGACCCATGTTCAACAACAGATCATGTAGTTTGCTTTATTTCATTGAGAATGCACTTTAATTGTATTGAAGTTATGATATACATATATGGCAGCTGTTTTCATGTTCATCTGTTTGTATTATTTGCATTTATATTCCAACTTGGTTTATCAGTACATGTGGGACAATCTTGGTTTATCAGCTTAGTTGCCAGTTTGGTTTATTTGCATTTGTTTTCTAGCGTGGTTTATTTGCATCTGTTTGTATTATCAGTACATGTGGTTTATCAGTTCATGGCCATTTTATATTTATGATATGAACAACACTTTGACAAGGACCATTTTCTTACACTCAACGCATAGCTTTACAAACAAAATAAATTACAGAGTTCATAAATTGCATTGTTGCCAAATACATTTCCCTTCCTAAATCCCACCTTTTACATAAATTGCAGAGTTCATTTGGAACCTTTGTACAAACAAAATAAGTCCCTTTCTATACCCTGCAATTGGATATTACTTCATAGGAAAAAATGCAACTCTCGTTCCAACAACAAACACAGCCAGCTTCAAAATGTTCTTTCTTCTGCAATTTTACCAAAATCACTCCAGTCTTAGCAGCAACTTGCCTCCCTTTACTTTTTCCTCGCCTTTACTGCTCCAACTCAGTACTAGCAAAACCACCAAAAGCACAATTATTATAATAAAAAATTTCTCCCTCTTACGCATTCTTTCAACTTGTTCTTCCATTTTGTTAGTCTTTTTCAGCAAACCAGGAATGAGAACTCTCCCTCTTGGACAAATTGGCTCATCAACCCATTCAAAGTACCTGCATCTCTCGGGTCTCTACCATAACAATAATGACATTTCTCAGAAATTAGTTAGCTAAATTAACACATTGAAGGACCAACATTTTTAGACAAATATTTCTTACCGGCCACAGAGAGCAACCAAGGAATCTTCTTCCCGAATTCTCGCCGCGCCAACAGGTGCTCATTTTTGTTCTTAACCCACACTTGCAGAATGGAGTTGATGAACCACTGGAGACTTCAGAACTTCTGCTCCTCATTTAGGCAAAAATGAGAGCACAGGGAGCTCCACTGCCAGATGCTCTGAGGATGAATGTTTAAAGCTGCAAAGATTGGCAAGAAAATTTTGGGGTTGAAGGGCAGAGGGAAAAAGGACAACAATGGAGCTTTTCGTCCGTCCGTTGCATTTTGTTCCTTTAAAGTTAGCTCCATTCGGTTTTACCCATTTTTTGTTGGGTAAAACCGTTGGTTGTAACGGTCAATTGGATATTTCCCGTCAATTGTCCTTAATTGGTCAAAATTACGGAACATTGAGGATGAAATGTGTTTGGGGTTAAACATTGAGGATAAAATTGGTCAAGCCCCCAAACTTTGAGGATGAAAAGTGCATTTTTCCCTATTTCGAAATGATCTTAGGTTCCAATTTGTTACTTGATCCAAGTGCAGGTTCTCTAAACTACGAAGATTCCCCCAAGCTTCTCATACCATGCTCTGGCTCTCAGCAATTGTGTTGAATCTGATATTTCCAATTCCTTGTATCATCGGAACTCTTTGTGGATACCCTAATTGCCTCATGACTTATTGCGGAACATATGCGACCAATCCGTTGATGCTTGCTAGAGGGATAAAACTGTGTTAGGTAATTTTGAAAGCCAGATCCCTAATTTTCGTCCAATACAGAACCCATTGTAGTTTATTTGGCGTCAAGCTATCGAACTATTGAATAAACTGACTCGGAGATACTATTCGGTAATATCTTTTTACCCTTTCTCGGTGTGATTTGATTCAATTCTCTGTTGGGAGACAAAATCCCAAGGGATTGAGCATCTAGATGCTCTATTACTCACATTTGAAGTATCAAATTTGATACATAGAAGAACCTTCTTTTCTTTTGACATTCAGTAGCGGCTGTGAAGATGTCGGCAATAATAACAGGTATCAAAATGGGGGTCATTCCATTGACTTTTAAAAAGAGACTCTGAATCATATTAATAGTTGAGAAAGTAATTTTCCATGTCTTTGCAGGAACATTAACAAATTAATCAAAACTAATCCAAATACTTGCACTCGCTTCTCTTCCCATTGTTCCTTACTTATGAAAAAATTAGCGCAACACTGTTCATAGGATTCTCTTTTCCCAAATCGCTTACACAGAAACTCTAACGGGCATGACTTTGCATCCGGATGTTGGTCCATGCTATTTTGTCCCAATCCTAAAAATCTACAAAACTACTCTCTTGTCCCACTAGTCGGATATAACATATGATGACTTTTCCTTAGTACTTGTAATAGTCCTTCTATTTCTTACCAAAGTCGGCATTAGCTCACATTCACCAAATCAAAAAATCGAACCGTCTAGATCCTAATACTCAAGTAAAGCTGGGATAATTGCCATATTTGGTGTCATGTTCAGAAGAGTTGGCAAATGCCCCACATATTTGAATAATTTTTTCACCTCGTGTGACATATTATTTTTTCAGTCGGTTAGTTCTCGAGGTTTCTGATTCAACATTCTGCAAGGAGCCATCTGAGCAGAAATTCACTTTTAGTACCTTACTTCAAGATTTTACCCCTTAGGAAACATAAAATTATAAATATGCAAATCTCATTAGATTAGATATCTGAGACACAAGTTGGCTTATTCCTAACATAGGATCCCCTATACGGCATTCCCTCTATGGTTGATACATGATAACAATTTATTAAAACGTGTAAATATATACAATGCAATAATTAGAATATGACCTAAAAGTGCTCCATTTAAATGTCGGGATAAGCCTAAATGATATGCAATATATATGTATTATTAATGCAATAATTAAAACTTAAACGTGCTTTTTATATAAGACAGTCTTTTCTAAATGAGTATTATGCTAGGATTCTTATTTTCTAAGATTTGTGAATGCAAGAGAAGAGAAAACAAAGAGAAGTTAGTTCAATTAATAAATAACACATAGCACGTTGGAACAATAAAATGATACAGTAATATAAAAGAAGCAAAAAGGGGTAGAATCCCTGCTCTCGTGTCTAATGTGTCTAATAGGGTAAAGTTGACTCTATCCTAGGCGATTTCTAACATGGATGCATAAGGTTAGACTCACTAATGTATCTAGACTCGATAAGATTTCAGGTTTCCAAACCTTTAGACCAAGATGCGAAGGGTCATCAATCCCAAAACCTTTAATTGGTGATTTGAATGATCCCTTAGGCATTGCTATGGGTGCAGAGCACGCCATCCGCTTATCTAAGGAAATCGATTCTAATCCTACAAGAAAATGTGGGATGGCGCCCACGACAAAAATAAAATAGAACAAAAGTAATACATGCATGTATGAAGTGCTTCTTTCGAGAGGAGAGATTAAATACCATTAAAATACGTGTGAAAGATCTATGGTAGCTATACCCCACACCCAACATGCAACGTGCGATAAACATACATAAACATAAGTAAATAAAAGTAAATAAATAAAATATTCATCGCATACACGGATATCGAGAGACGATTACGTGTGCGAAAAACAAAAAACCTTAAAAAGAAAAAGAAAAAGAAAGATGCAGCCTAAACATCCTAATGTGATACATAAAAATGTTAGAAAAAGAAAAAAATCGACTAAATCAAGTGTTTGGACTCTCTAAATATCTCCAATGGAGTCGCCAGTTGTCGCACCCCATTTTTTTTAAAATCACTTTAATTTTAGGTGTTAGAAAAAATGAATTTTTGATTAATTTTTTATTTGAAAATTTAGTTTTTACTTTAGAGAATAAATAAGGAAAAAGGACCTTAAATGGGACTTAAAAGTGTGACAATTTGGGCCCAAAATAATAGTCTAAAAGGGTTTTTAAGAAAAAATAAGAGTCACCACTTGGTATCGAGTTTAGATGTACCAAATCACCCAAAAAATATTTTTTTAAATAAAAAATGAATAAAATCCTTTTTAGACTACTCCAAATCTTTGAAAAACAAAAGAAAAGAGTTCGGGAGTCACGGTTGAAGAAAGGGAAGGCAAAGATTTGATAGGATCAAACATAAAGCATCCTTTCAATCTAGCCAAGACTAGTTGCGAGATTTAGTTGAAAATTTTCTTAATTTAGCCTATAAAACTTATCACATTTGGATGTGTCCACATGGATGCAAATCTAGCCCTAATGGATATCGAGATGGTCGAAATATCTTTTCAAAATTTAATTAGTACAAATTACATTAATTGTAATGACCAAATGATTCTTAGAAGAGGTCACGAATATATAAAAATGAGACTCGAAGAAAAGAATAATTATAATATATAAATATACATAACCTAAAGAAAAGAAATGCAACATAACGGGTACGGGAGACTAAAATTCGTGATTCAATTTTCTTTTTTATAAAAGGGATAAGAGCATGCTAAGGTTAAAAAAGTCACATTCGTTCCTTTCCCATACTTAAAGGGTGACTCTCCTAATCTAATTAATCAAATAAACTAGTATATTTCTAATTTTCTAAATGGAATACAAGTCTAAATGTCATGTTTCGCGCACGTAGGGATAAGGGAGATAATATATAGAGGAAATATCATGTAAGATAAGAAAGTATCCTAAAAATGAAAAAAACATGCATGAAATGCATGAATGTCACGTAAAATGTGAATCTAGCACGAAAACGGCCTAAAGGATCTAGTATTAGACTAACCCTTTTCTACAAGTTTTCACTAGTGTTGGACTAGTGAGAAATCGGGGAGAAATGCCACAATTAATGTTGGATTAGTGTGGTGACGTCATGCATTTAATATAACTAAATAAATCATATAAACATAATTAAAGCAAGTAAACACATAAAACACATAGAACATATAACACATAAACATAATATCTAGACGTAAAATTCTAGAAAAAACGAATAAACACATAAACACACGAGCATGCACGCACACAAGCAAATAAACGCAAATAAAAGTCTAACTATTATATTCGGGACTCTAATAACAATCTAAAGGGGGAAGTTTTTAAAAATAATAACCTAACTATTACATTTATCTAACTAATTACATTTTTAGCAAAAATTAAAACTTATCTATTACATAATCTAGCTAAATACATATCTTGAACGCCTATCTATTACAATTAGGCATTTAAATGCCTCACAAATAATCGTCAAAATTAAATAAAAATAAATGAATTTTAAAATGAATAAAATGAGTAATTAAAGGAAAAAACACTCAAAACATGTAATTACACATAAAAAACACATAGAAGCACATAAGAGGATTTAAAGTAATAAAGAAAGTACCTCCCTTGAAGTGGTGATTAAATGGAGTGAAATTTGTCCTATTTATATTCGAAAAATCAACAAAATGGTCAAAGCACCAATTTAATTAACAAATAAATTATAAAGCAATAGAAATAACCATGAAATCTGCCAATTAAAACATTTAAATGAAGTATAATTAACAATTAAAGAAAATAGACAACTTATACTATTAGGGACCTAATTGCAAAAATTTAAAAATTTTTTGAGGCAAATTATAATTATTTTCAGAATTAGAGGTCAAAATCAAAGAAATATAAAGTTTAGAGATCAAATTGAAATTAAATTAGAGACCTAATTGAAAGAAATCCAAAGTTTTTGGGGCCATAGTAACATTACTCAAAAGTATAGAGACTAATCTGCAGAAACGTTTTCTGGTTTCTTGACTTGGGCCACTTTTCTTTCTTCTTGGGCCAAAAGTCTCTCAAGCCCAGTAAAGAGCCTTAAGAAAATATGCAGGCCTATCTATCTTTTTAATCACTTAAACCCAACCAAAAATGCATTGGCTTTGGTCTCCAGGCCCAAGTCAAACCCAATCAGAAATAACTAAAATCACTTCCTAAAAACCCAAACAAAATTACCAAATCCAATTCTCCTCTATATTTCCAAAACCCAACAAATCAATAAGTCAACTAAAAATGATTAAATTCTAATTATACTCTAAATCTCATAAATCATTTGCTGAACAAAACTTGTTAAAATATGAAAGAAAAAGGGATTAAAATTAAAATGGGCAAAATTGATTTAGTTTTCCAGATTTTGGGCCACAATAGAATTATGTAAAAACTAAGGGGTCAAAAATGCAATTTCGGAAATTTCCATGCATTCTTCCTTGGTGCATTCGTCTGCAACTTTTGTGGGTTTTCATATAGCATTTCGCATGGCCAAGAACTAAAGATTCGGACTCAAAAAACATGAACCAATGCTACCCAAGATTCACCAAACAAAGTTTAACATAACACTGTACAAGGAAATCTGATCTAATGATCCACAAAATAAATAGGAAAATTGCTAGAAAAAAGAACGAGGAGGAAACTGGTTCTGCAAAAGAATTTTGACAAGTTTGATGTAAATCTAAGTTTAGATGAAGCGGAAGAAGATGAAATACCTCAGCTTTAACAACTTAAAAGGTCGAAACAACGCCTCAAACTGTGAGGAAGAAGGCTCCAAGCACTTATCGCAGGCGATGCAAGAATTTTGACTCTCACAGGTTCAAGCTCGGATTCAAGGTGATTAGAATGTTCATTTTGGAAAGTTTCCTAAATAAAAGTTCTTCCGTTAAGGTGGTAGATGATCCAGCAAGAAAAATCTCCTCAAAAGGAGTTGTAATGAAGGAGAAAACTAAGCTTGAAGATAGCCAATCGGCCAACCTGGTCAAGCAAATTTTTTGCAGAAATTTTTTTTCCTTTTCTCCTCCTGTTTTCTCTCTTTCCTCCCTGTTCTTCTTTTTCCGCCGCCTCCTTTTTCTATTTCTTTTTAGGGCTGCATTTTTAAACCTTTTATATGAAACAAAACCTCCCCCTCAACCCTAGCATCAAAGGTGCAGATTAGCTACATTTTTTGTAGTATATTTTGGGTCATTTGATCAATCTCTCAGGTGCCAAAACATAAGGTTAGTTGTCCAGTACTTGTTTAGACGCGGAATGCAAGGAAATCAGGAGCAAAAATGAATTAAAATTGCTCCAAACGTTGCCAGCTGCATCTTGTACTGCTTACGGGTACAAGATAAAGAAGAAAAGCTCTGTGTGTAGGGGTGAGCAAACGGTGCATATTCGATAATTCGGTTATATGAATTCGTAAATTCGATTATTAGACTTATAGAAATCTAAACCGCTTTCAAATTCAAATTGGAGATACCTGAATTTATTCAATTCCGAATTTGAATTCGGAAATAGTAATGAATTCGGGTAACCCGAATTCATTTTAAAAAAAATTTGCTGAATCCTTTAATTGCAATTTCTGGCCTAATTAAAATAATAAGTATTATAGTTATACTTAAATATAGTTATGTATTATACCTATACTTATTAATTATTATCTAATTCTAGTCATGTATAAAATAATAAGTATTATAGTTATGTTATGTATTGTTGTATATTTGTATTATTATAGTCATATAACAATTAACAAATACTAAAATAGTATATTGTATATCATTAAATATTATTGTTATCATAAGTACATGATAATACCATATACTAACTATTATTAATAGCATTTACCTATATAATATAATAATATATTAGTAGTATATACTAATACTAAACCAATTCTTTATAAACGAATTCGAAATCGGTTATTACCAAGTTCATAATCTCATTACCTATTTCATACCATATTAGAATTCGGTGAATTCGGTAAATACCGCTTTTGTACCAAATTACCAAATACCCGATTTTAAATTACCAAATTGAATTTGAATTCGGGTATGAATTCGGTACGTACCGAATTTGCTCACCCCTATCTGCGTGCGTGGCAAGCACGCCCACGTGAAGCAGCAAAAATTTATTTTTTAACAAAATCTGATTTTCATTTTCTGTTTTCTTTTCTTTTCTTTCTAATTTTCTAAAAAATGAAAATGATAAAAATATCATGAAATGAAAAGGAATAAATGGATAAATAAAAAAACAAAACAAAATAATAATAATAAATAAATAAATAAAAATGAATGCAAATTTTGGTGTCTCCAACATTAAGAAGAAGAGCTCTGCGCGTGTGGAGCAGCAAGTTATTGTTATTTTTTTTTGCAAAATCTGATTTTCATTTTCTATTATTTTCTTTTCTTTTCTTTCTAATTTTCTAAAAAATGAAAATGATAAAAATATCATGAAATGAAAAGGAATAAATGGATAAATAAACAATGATAAATAAAACAAACTAATAATAATAAATAAATAAATAAAAATGAATGCAAATTTTGGTGTCTACAGCCATGTGATGAATTTCCAACCTTATTTGCAAAGAAAGGAGAATTCCATTAATGCACCACTTCAAATGGCAAAATCAAAATAAAACAACTGAGTAAAAACTTGCAACGATCAGGAAGTAAGCATGCAAATCAAGGGAAAAAGGGAAAGTGATGAAGCATATGTAACCATACAATGTTCAAGGGATAAAAACATGAAATAAGATTGTCTTCGCTAATCAAGTATATGCATTAGTATCCAGAGCAAAGGAAATCTAATTTCACAAAATAAGCCTATCATCATGAACAAAGTAAGTTCTATTTATAAAGTTTGTCATCAATGATCAAGACCCCTCAAGTACAAAAGTAATCTCAAAATGGAAGCAAACACACCAAGTCAAAATATAAATAACCTTCTTGAGAACTCATGAAATGCTAAAAACAATTGAACCACAAAGATTAAAAATACATTTATGAATTTCATCAATTAAGGCCATCTTCAATTCACCTCTTCTTTTAGAATTACCTAAGAATTCAAGAAATAATTCAACCAAGCACCTTTTCATTCATTAGGTAATCTAAATTACTCACATGAATATCATAAACTCTCACAAAGCTAATTAAAATGCTACATTGGCCACTTAATATGCAACTTTATTATCAAGCCAAATTAAGCACAGAATTAGCTAAAATTCACCAAATGAATACAATAAACACAACCCTCAAGATTTATTTATCACTAACAATCACCAATAGCATCAATAAGCTCAAATAAATATATCTAACTTCACATATTAAAAATTGCCTAAAAATAGAAAATATTCAACAATGGCAAAGTTTAAATGCTAAAGTTAGGTGAAGATTTGCTACCTCAAAATGGTTTGGTGATGATTAGAGCTGAAAATGATGTGAAAACCCCTCAAGAAACTCACTCCAATTTGGCCACAATTGCAAAATATGAAAAGATGAAACCCTAGCCTACTTGAATCTTTAATTCAAATTTGGAGATGTTTTTGAAAGAATTAAACCATGAAAACCACTCTAGAGGGTAAGAGAAGTGTTTTGGTGAAGTTAGTTTGAAGATTTGATGGTGAAAAGAGGAATTTTGGTGAGTAGTGTATGTTTTAGGTATGAGTGTGTATGTGGAGTTGAAGGAGGAAGAGAGGGAAGAATGAGGACAAGTGAACCGAGCCTTTGTTTTTTAATTATTTCTGAAAGGATCTGAGGTCAGATCATGATGATTGAACTCGGATCAAAAAGGTCAAATTCGTTCTCTGATTGCAGAAGTAGATCCGAGCTCGGATCCATTGAATCTGCACTTATTGCAGAATTTTCTGTAATTTTCAAGTTGACCCCAATTCGAAACACACTCTCCAATTTGTGCTCTACAATGAAATGTTCAACAATTTAATACTTCACGCACATGGAAAGTGACTTAAACATGAATCTCAACACCTTAAAACAAATAAAAAACATGTAGAATGCAAATTAAGGGTTGAGGTTCTTGGATCAAATAGTCCCATCGACACTTTCAATGCACATTGGTGCTCAAATGGTCAAAAGAGTATAAATAGGTCATGAACACATTTAAACACTTGAATTCACTTCAACTTCATGTAAATGACTAACTTAACCTCATATCATGAAATTAAGCATTGTAAACTCAAAAATAAAGGTTAAGCTTCCCTTTTTCATGTCGGTCTCCATTCCTTGTAAACTCTTTTACACTTGAAATAATTTGCATGGCTTCTTGTCATTGTTACCTACAAAACACACAAAAATACTAATCAAATAATTAAAACCTACTAAAAAACTAAAAATCATTGGGTTGCCTCCTAATAAGCGCTTCTTTATAGTTTTTAGCTTGACTATATCATCTCATTTTTCAAGGAGGTTTTGTTAACGAATAATCCACCATTGTAGGTCATGGTGGATCATTAAAAGCTGGCTTGATAGCAAAAGCCACACAATCAAATGATATGAGAGGTGGTAGTAGTTTACTTATCTCAAGTGATTTATAGAGATTACCTTGAATGTGTATCACTTGAGAACTCACCAAAGGAGATGTCATGAGAGTGTCTTGGACAATAATACCTTTAAAACCTATACTTTCAACACATTCCTCAAGAGGGGTGAATAATGAGGCATTAATACTCATCTCTTGAGGTTCAAAGTTAGTTCCAAAGATATTATCTTGTGAAATGGACATTTCCTCATTGAAACTCAAATTAGATTCATCATTTTCATCAAAATGCAGTCCATTTTCGCATACAACATTCCCATCATTTATGCTAGGGTCATTTTGTATTTCATTAGAAAATATAACTTCACACAAGTCATGCAATTGGGCTTGAACCCTACTAAAGTAAGAAACTAATTCATTTAACCTTTCCTCAACCTTATTAAAACGATCGGAGGTTGCATTAGCTAACTTTTCTATAGCTAAATCAAGCTAATTAAAAAATTCTTCTATGGCTAGCTCCCAAGATGAATTAGAATCATTAGCTAATGATTCACTTTCTAATTCCCAAGGTAAAGATGCATTAGCTAACCTTTCTATTGCTAATTTCCAAGATGGCTTAGATTCATATTGGACAAATTTGGGTTGATAATATTATATAAACAAGGAGAAGCATTATAAGTACATCGATTATCCCTACCATAAGCATAAGAATTGCCCCAATTAGGACCATATTGATCAAAATAAGTATTGCAATGCCCAGTTTCATCAAAATAATCCATATTTTGTGTTTGCCTACATGTATGAGTAGTATAATAACCTCCACACAATTCATAAATCACATGATAAGAATTGAAAGCATTAACATTTCTCTTTTGTTCAATCTCATGCATAATGGTGTCCAATTGAACTTTTAACGTTATAACATCAAGTTTAGCTTTTACGTTCTTTAAACCATCTTCAAATGATATACTTTCGGTAATTTCTTGGTTACCTCTATTCAAGGAACTTTACACTTGGTAACCATCCATTGCCGATCTTCCACTTCTCAAGCGTTGTTCGCTCATGTTGCCTACTCTCCTTAGTCCCTATACATGTTTTTGAAGTAATTCAAAAACAAGTTTAGTCGAAGAGAATAGATGACTTGACATATATAAAGACATACAAATAAAGACTCAATAAGACACTAAATACAACAAACAAGACACTTGACACAAAAAAAAAATAAGAAAAACAAGTAAAAATGTCTAAATTAATAAAGTTATTCTTAGCACCGATATTGCCAAATCTTGACGAGCGCGCGATATATATATATCAATTAATTCATTCCACAATCAAGTTTTACATTTATAATTACTAAATACCCACACGCGATTTTTTGCAAGTATACGAATCGTTTATTGAGCATAGGAGGATTAGGTCTCGATCTCATAGGGAAGATTGTCAATTACCGATGATTTTCGAACTCCTTTATTATTTAGACTATCATAAGTGCAAGAAATTAAATCTACACTATAAAAATCAAATAAAATTAATAAAAATAACAATAAAAATCTTCTAGAGGTATGAAATTCCTAACTACTCTTACAAATGACATTATCGGTTACTCGAATGATATTATCTTGGCTAGTTATGGCGTAATTTCCTAATGTACGTGATACCCGCTTTTACTGGTGTACCAACTATACCTATAGTTAATTCATACCTACTTTCATGGTTATGAAACTAACTACAAGCTCATTCCTTCTATGAAATTACATGAAATATGTCACTAAAGCTATAAAGGTGCACCTCTACTTTCGTAAGTATGCTCCCTAGGTTTATTACTTCCTTAAACCAGTGTTAAATTTCAATTTTCATTGCAAACTTATCACCTTAAAATTATCACAATTAATGGCTGACTAATCATGATTAGAAAAGCAAAAGTGATAAATAACTTGCTTATTATAACATCATCAAATAACCAAGTAAATATCACAAGCAAGATATAGAAAGTCCATCTATAACTCTAGGCATAAACTTTAACTAAACATGAAGAAAAACAAATCCAAACTCGTATTATAACTAAACATGAAATCAAATACAAAAGAGAAAGTGATAGGAGAGAAGTCATGACAGGTGTCGAGCTTGTGCAATAATAATTACTAAAAAGTCTTAGTTTTCACCACAATTAATTATAGAACAAATCCAAGTACTGGAGCAGGGACCCTAGGTGTGCAATGGGTTACTTGATTCACCCTATTCTCGAAGAGTTTGCTTGATCCGATATACTAGAATTGTCTATAAAAGTATTAAATTTGCATACAATGGCAAGTAGGGCCGATTCCACAGGGAACGGATAGAAAGTTGTTTCTTTCTAAGTCAATAGAACAAAATTGGGGGATATTTAATGGAATGAAAATGAAAATAAAATAAACAAAATTCAAAAACTAACTCACCAAGTACAATTTACTAAAAATAGCAATTAGAAAAATTCTACCCAAAGGATCAACTTTTCAGGTACGGTCCAATTAAATGATCATCGATGCAAAGATGTTTCATTCATTCGTTACTAGGTTGGTTATAGCTATCAACAAGCTCTGACAGCCAATTTTTCCTTACTTTTTCAACAGCCAAGGTACGACCGTTAACTGCTTCTCTAAGTAGAAAACAACCCTAGGTACGATCGTAGGAATTTAATTATTCAGTTGCATTAAATCTAGAAAAACCCAACCCTAACCAATAAACACGATAAGAGGGTTTATTTAAACTAGATCTTACGTTTCCCCAACATAAAGCCAATTATGATGGTTATCACTAGTTATCAACTAAACGAACAATTACGGATTCAATTTAGTTAACGTGACAGTAGGCTATTAGATTAAATTAAATATCCGGCTGTTGATACTGAATTAATAAAATAACCATAAACAGTTAACCCAGGAAACGCACGAATAGTAACGGATTGGAAGAAATAGTGAAAGTTCGATTAGATCTCACAGATGTTATAGACCGCGCCTTCGCGTTGACCTTTGGGTAGAGGAGAAACCTAGCCGCTCCTCATCGTATCAATCACGCTTGGTTTGATTGATTCCATCCACACAATTGCCAAAGAATTGGGAAAGATGAATTAACGAAGGAACGAAAAAGAAAGTCTCTTAGTTTCTTTTCTTGGTTCGTGTCTGTTCGGAGAAGAAATAAAAACAAAAGTCTAACGAAAGTCGTAAGAAAAACAAAACGCCCGAGCCAATCGTCTGCCCAGGGATAAAAACTAAACTCATCTCCTAATCCCACGTGAATCTGGCTTTTTAGCCAACTCACCGAAGATAGCTATCCCAACGAAAACATAAGAAAGCACAAAGCCAATCTCCTTATCCCACATGAATCTAGCTTTTTGCCACTTCACCCAAGATAGCTATCCCAACGAAAACATAAGAAAGCATAAAGCCAATCTCCTTATCCCACATGAATCTAGCTTTTTGCCACTTCACCCAAGATAGCCGCTCGATAAAAACGTAAGACAAGTTACTAAAAGCTATCTGTAAGACTAAAACTACTTGTCTTTTACACCTTTGCGGCCCACGAGAAAATAGCAGCTTTCAAGATTCCCTAATTCCCCGCATCCTCTAAGGATGGAATCAGACTCCTACTAAAAGAACATTCCCCACTTTGTCTACCAATCCCACGGGGTCCGGCTTTGTAGGCTATTGCCCCTAATTTTCCTTCTTATTGGCTGTTACCAAATTCGCTGGAAATTGTTGCCTTTATGTTTTGACGCACTTCCAGCAGCATCCAGCAGGAATAAAGGTAAGTTTAGTTAATTAGTCCCACGGTCCATCTTTGAGGAGTCTCTCTACAGTTTCTAGCGTGGGTACGCCCTGAAATAAAAGTCTTCTAGAAATCTGCCTCGATAGACCACTTTTTACACCAACCACCTACAATTTACACAAATATCAAATATAAGCAAAGCCTCGATACTTAGCATAATAAATAGTCAAAATTATGACCAAATAATAGCATATTAGGTGCCCAATTATTGCTCTATCAAGTCACTCTTGTCACATGAGGTCCAACCCTCCATCTTTGCTCCTCAAATTTTCATCCAAATCTAACTACAAATACAAGATGGATAAACTACACTAACTACTCTATACTACCTTAACTAATGAACTAAAAAAATTCTAGTGAAGACTACATTTTTGGTGAGTTTCTCTAGTCTTCCCAAAGTTGTGAAAATGTCCTCCAAGGCCACTATTTATAGAGGAATGCAAGCTCAAGGTGAGTTGTTAAAGTTGATGTAAATTGCTCCTTGGAATCACCAAAAGATGCTTCTTGAATTCTCTTTACTTGCTTGCTCAGTTCCAACCGGATTTCTTGTCAAATAAATTGGTCAAAAAGCTTGTGTGAACAGAGTACAATTTGCAGAACAAGTTGTAGAGCCACAATTGGGGATCTAAGGGTAAGATCCAAGGTTGGATCACGCAAAATACCTCTTGGATCTCATTTTTTTCATTTTTATCATCACTACACATTAGGATCCGAGGCCTGTAACATAGGGATTCGAGCTCGGATCCTGCTTTCGGATGTAGCCTCTGATTATAGAAGTTTATCCGAGGTCGGGTTTAGTACAGATCCGAACTCTGATTTACTTGCTCTGTTTTTCCCAACTTCCACTAATCCTTTCTTGATAATGGAGGCTGAACTAACTCTTGTGCAAAACATGAAAGTTGTAGCTCTTTGAATTAGCTTTCCAATGCATGGAGAATCATCCAATTTGAAGCTCTGTGGACCAATAAATGACCAAAATACCCTCAACTGGTCAAGACTCTATTTCACCTTTTGACAATGAAAATGTACTTCTATATTTCGACATTTTGACAATGAAAACGACTGAACCGGACTTTGATATCTCGTACAAAATGTAGATCTATCTCTTAGCTTCAAAATGGTATAAGAATAATCTCAATCCGATGCTTGTAGCCCAAGGTATTGTCGAAATACCATAAAGTGTCAAAACTGTGAAACTTGATTCCTTTTATTCTTGATTGCATTTCCTCTTTTGCACTTCATATTCTCTTTTTATCACTTCAAACCATCATCAATCATCCAATTATCTTCTCAAATCACTCCAATTGATGATTGAATCATTAAACTTACAAAAACATGAAGTTTTCACCATAAAAATCCATTGAAATGCAATTTTTACCACTTAAACCACAAAATGCATATTTTCACTAGAATCCTAACTAATTAGCTATAAAGTAGTTAAAACACACTAAAACTTACTAATAAAATACACTTAAAAACATGTATCGGTGATCAAGGTATGACCGTTAACACGTGATGACAATTAACTTCTTCTTACTGTATCGGTGATCAAGATATGACCGTTAATCACTTCTTTAATCAAGAAAAAATCCTAGGTACAATCTTAAAGTGCAATTTTTCAATTGAATTAAGAGTTAGAGAAGCCCTATTCTAACCAAATAACACGCTATGAGGGTTATTTTAAGTTAACCCATATGTTTTCCTGACACAAATCCAATCATGTCAGTCATTACTAATTTAAAGCAATTAAACAGTTACGAATTTAATTGCTCTAACTGGTTTTAGGTTATTAGATTAAATTAAATATCGGGCGCCCTTAATATTCAAATAAAATAATAACTATAAGAAATTAAATCAGAGAACATATGAATACCAGTAAATAAAAAGAAATAAAAATAATAATGAATTCGATCTCACAATTTTAGATGAACCAAAATCTTACACTGTTTCTTAACTAGAAAAGAAGGGTTTAGCTCATCTCCATGGAAAAAGCCGCTCGCGAAATATTGGAGTTTATTCCTGCGGCCATTCTCCAAAGAGTGCGATGAAGTATCGGAAATAAGAAGAAAAGAAAAAAAAAGTCTGTTTTTTCCTTGCAACCAAGGAGAAAAAGAAGTCCTAATGCTATTGTTTCGGACTTCTTGTTTCTTTATTCCTATCAAAAAACTACTTTCCTGAACCAAAGAAAACTCTTACTTGTCAGATAGATTAGTCTCCTAATAAGAATAAGAAACTATTTAGTTGATAAAGAGTCTTTTCCATGGCTCTAATCCAAGACTAGAAGGCACGCACCAACTCCCAAGTTCCTGGACTTGTAGAATTACATTTTGATGCTCCCACGCCGAACATCAAGTCTAGTGAAAAATCAAGTCTTTAAACCCTTTATGCTCCAAATCCCTGCAACTGCACAAATTACTAAAAATAAGAGGAATCCACGAATTAATATAATATTTGATAAAATAAAAGGAAAAAATAATTATAAAATTAATGACAAAATTGCAACCTATTAAATAGTGATAGGAATATCATGCAGTTGCACGATCTTATCTGTGTAAAGTTTATTAAACTTCTCGATACCCATACTAGGTTTAATAGGCAAACAGTGAGCCGATTTTGTTAACCTATTCATAATAACCCAGATGCCATGATATCCAAATAAAGCTGAAAAATCCTGCTCACAGGTCCATCAAAGTAGTTGGAGCATTGGTAAGCCCAAATGGCGTTACTACAAACTCATAATGGTCGTGTCTAGTTCTAAATGGTATCTTTGGAATATCCTGAGCTCTTATCTTTAGCTAATGATAGCCATACCGAAGATTAATTTTGGTGATATATTTTCCTCCCCTTAGACAATCAAACAGATCATCAATTCTAGGTAAGGGATATTTAGTTTTCACTGTCATCTTATTTAGCTCCCAATAGTCAATACAAAGTCGCAAAGTACCATTGTTTTTCTTCACAAGTAATACTAGAGCTTCCTAAGGTGATACACTCAGCCTGATAAAATTCTTTTCTAGCAATTCCTGTGGTTGTTTTTTCAGTTCCTTCATCTCCACTAAAGCCATCGTGTAAGAGGTTTTAGATATTAATAGTTTAGGAAAGGAAAGAAACGTGAAGGGAGTAAAGTGTTTGGTTGGCTGGTTTTTCACTTGATTAGTACTTCGAAACCAAAGTGAAGTCGGGGGGGGGGGGGGGGGGTTCGGACTCTTTGCGAGAAAAGGAAGAAAACGACGGCCTCAACTATTCTTTGGTTCTCTCCCGTAGCCAGATTTCTTTCATTTTTTTCTATACTTCTGCGCTAGAGATTTTCTACGCGATGAACAGTTAATTTTCTTTTCTAATCAAGGAATAACAAAGGATTTGATTTATCTACATCTGTGAGACCTAATTATTTTTATTAATTTCTTTTATTCATTAGTATTCGTATGTTTTCTGATTTAATTTCTTATGGTCGTTTTGTTGTTTGGATATTATGGGCGCCTGATATTTAATTCAATTTGTCAAACTATTGTCAGTTAGGACAGTTAAATCCATGATTGTTTAATTGTTTTAAATTAATGGCGACTAATGTGATTGATTTCATGTTAGGGAGACATATGTTCTAATTTAAATAAACCCTGGTAGTTTGTTTATTGATTAAAATAGGACTTTTCTAGTTTCTAATACAATCAAGAAATTAAATTCTACTGGCTTACCTAGGGTTATTTTTTGGTTAGGGAAGTAGTTAACGGGCGTACTTTAACTATCGAGACGGTAAGGAAAAGTTGATTATCATCGCTTATTTAGCAACTATAACCTGTTTATTAACGAATAGATGAAATAATTCTTACATCGATGATCAGTTGTATGAACCATTTCCAAAATTTATATCTTTGCTAGAGCTCATTTATCCTTGATTCGAATTTAATTTGCTTTAGTTTAGTTATTTTTAATTTCATGATTATTTATTTTTAATTTCAATTTTCCACAACCCCCAACTAATTTTCACTTGAAAAGAAATAAATTTCCTTTAATTCTTGTGGAGACGATCCTACTTGCCGTTATACTGATCATTTATATTTTGTCGTAAGTAAAATTTTATTATTGCACAGACTCGACAATTGTCAACAACCATTTACCAAAGCAACTAGAACAGTGCCCGCCACAACTACATTAGTAGGATGGGTTTCTTCTCCTGTCAAAGCATGCAATCTTGCTTGCACTTTGGTCCTCTGGCCTACCTGAGACCAAATCGAGTCATGTTTTCCCCTTGCTGGCCACGATCATAACATGCACCATGGGTGGCACCCTGCTGAAAATTGCCTTTCTTTGCTTGTTTGTTTGAGCCTTGGCTTTCTTGAAGACCAATAGGTCCACATCTCTTTTCTACACCCTTGACTTCCTTCTTGCAAAGCTCGCTCTCCACTTCAAGTGTCCTTTCAACTGTATTACCAAAACTAGCCAATTTCTTGCAGATAAATTACAGATTTTAATTCAATTACTATTTACACATCTAATATTTTTCTTTCCCAATTTCACCAGTTCTTTTTTTTTTTTTAATCTGAATTAAAGTAAACGTGAATGACCAAGAGTCACTAGCTGCAAGTCAACGGGTCATTTTAGCCCATAGAGTCACATCTTGAAATATTTTTAACAAAAAGTAGTGGGTTATTTTTTAAATTCAATTGATATGGAAACAAAAAGTAGTGGGTTATTTTTTAACTACTAAAATGACTTGGTGAGACTTGCAACTACGCACTAACTTTTGGTCATGAACGTACTCTTTGGGCATGTTGGAAAATTTTTAAATCCACATAAGTCTAACAAACAAATTAGTTAAAGGCACATAATAACGAAGGGAATATAAGTTGTGAAAAGGAAGGAATGGGAGGCACAAAATTTTTAAATCATATTTCTTTTATTACAAGATTACTCAAACCTTACGTCTTTAATTCACAATCTCATAGTCACTCTTACATCAACCACATCTGATACATTAGCAGTGGCACTTAACCGCCTAATTCGACTTGGCCAAACCGATTAAGAAGAAAGCAATAAACTAATGCACTAATGGCAGGATGTTCACATGGCAACCAACTATTCATCCAATCAAAATTCTTTCTTAAACCCTTAACTCAAAACAAGGTGGTTTATGTTTAATGAATAGCAATCTATTTCAACCAATAAAAACAATTGCATGTATAACTTGGTTTAATTTTTTTCACAGGGCAAGAAATTGGAAAACACTGGTTAGGTAACTTTTGAAATTGTTTATTGGAAAGGTAAATTTTGTTGGAAAAGAAATTGAAAAGGTAACTTTTGAAATTTGCTACTTTATTGGACAAATTAACTTACTAATTTACCTCAGAAACTTACCTATTGCTAAAGAGAGTAAGTTTGATTAAAAAAATATATAGTAAAATTCACTACATAAATGGTAAGATTCAATATTAAAAAAAGTAAATTTTGTTAAGTACTTAACTTACTATTTTACAAGACAATCTTATCGATTTAGCTGGAAAAGTTACATGTACCTTTGGATGCATTATTTAATTCACAAAAAAGGACGCAAAAGGCTGTAAACTGTTACAAAAGAAAAGAAAATCAGATGTTCAGATCAACTGTTATTATTTTATATTAAGTTATCTAACGATATCGGTACCACAGCACCATCTGGCATTCAATTGTATGAATATGCAGTCTCAAACTTCTTAACCTTGGAATTCATGGCACGATGGCAGGTTTGACTAAGAGAAAATTCCCAGAAATGTAAATCAGTAAGAAAATTTAATATTAATGCCAAAGGATAGAAGCTGTTTATAAAATAGTGGCACATCACTTGCCGTCTCCATTTCACTTAATCATGGAGAAAATTTTCTATCATTTCCTTCAGGGACTCTTCTTGCTGTATTTTGTTTCAGCTTCCTCAGCCATGACCACAACCAATAGTACCACTGATCAAGATGCTCTTCTTGCGTTGAGAGCTCACATCACTTCACAGGACCCTCATCAAATCCTGTTGAAAAACTGGTCTGTTTCTTCCCCTGCATGTCAGTGGGTAGGAGTCACTTGCGGCTCTCGTCACCGTCGAGTAATTGCCTTGGATCTTTCCAATATGAGTCTTAGTGGCATCATACCACCACAGCTGGGAAATATGTCATTTCTGGTTTCCCTTAACATGAGCAGAAATAATTTCCATGGAGAACTGCCGCATGAATTTGCTCGGTTACGCCGGTTGAGAGTGCTTGATTTAGATGTCAACAATCTCGGTGGAGAGTTTCCCGACTGGTTTGGTTCCTTACATCAACTTCGACTGTTATCCCTGAACAACAACAGTTTCACTGGCTTCATCTCACCTTCCTTGGCTAACGTTTCTACGCTAGAAACGCTAAGTCTGTCATTCAATTATCTCCAGGGAAATATTCCAACAGAGATTTTCAAAATTTCCTCGCTGGAATTGATTTTCTTCCAGGGTAATAGCTTATCTGGTAGCGTTCCAGATGATATGTGTCGCCATCTTCAGAGACTCAAGTGGATTGACCTGTCACGGAACAAGTTAAATGGTCAAATACCATCAAGCATATATAACTGTTCACAACTTCAAGTGCTGCACCTTTCTTGGAATTACTTCACTGGATTCATACCAAAAGAAATTGGCACTCTGAAGGCGCTTGAGCGGCTGTATCTGACCTATAACAGTTTACAAGGTAACATCCTATTTCTGTTTAAAGTATATATGTAATAATATAAAACACTAGTTTAAGTAACAGTCCCAATAAAAGTTTTAAGGAGCAAACTGTTTAAAGGTATGAACTCTTTATATTCCCTTCCAAATTTAGATGGAATATGTGAATCGTCCTTAACATCTCTATATATTATACCTTTTTTTCAGGTGAAATTCCAAAAGAAATGGGTAATTTAACTGTGCTAAAAATACTTGGCGTTGGTGGTAACCACATAACAGGTAGACTAGGTGATGCTAATTTAGAACCATTCAAAAGTCTTCATAAAGAATTTTGTTGTGCTAATGATGCTAACACAATTTGGTAGGCGCAATACCCCAAGAGATCAGCAAGCTATGCAATTTGGAAGAACTCTACTTGGCGTCGAATAACATAACTGGTTTCATTCCGATGCAGGTTTTTAATTTGTCACAGATAAGCACTCTTTCGCTTACAGAAAACCGACTTTCAGGCAATCTTCCGTCAAGGGTGGGTAATGGGCTCCCAAATGTAGAAGAGCTTCTTCTCAACAACAACAATTTTGGTGGATCAATACCAGATTCTATCTCAAATTGTTCCAAACTCAAGATGATGACACTTGCTTATAACAACTTCACTGGTTCTATTCCCAATTCCTTTGGGGATCTAAGACTCCTCGAAGTTCTAGCACTAAATGGCAACAATTTAATGAGTGACTACTCTTCATCTAATTCAGAGTTGAGCTGGTTCAATTCCTTGGCGAATTGCAAACATTTGAGACTACTCGTCGTGAGTGACAATCCACTTAATGGCATCCTTCCAAACTCTATTGGCAATCTTTCAACTTCGCTTGAAGATATGTATGCTATCAATTGCAACATAAGGGGCCGCATTCCGGATGAAATTGGTAATTTGAGTAGCCTGACAATTTTAAGTATGTACAGTAATCAGTTAAGTGGGATGCTGCCAATTACCATGAAAAATTTGGAAAAGCTGCAAGGGATAGATCTTCAAGATAACAAGTTGAGCAAAACCTCGCTTGATTATCTATGTGTTTTGCAGAACTTGGCTGTACTATATCTGGGAGGAAATCAAATTTCGGGATCTCTTCCAGAGTGCATAGGAAATGTTACTTCTTTGAGATATCTTTACCTAGGTTCCAACCTGTTAAACTCTAGTCTGCCTACCACTATATGGAACCTAAAAGATTTGTTAGAGCTTGACCTCTCTTCAAACTCACTCAGTGGAACTTTACCTCCCGAGATTAGGAACTTAAAGGCAGCAATTTTGATTGATTTGTCAATCAATGAGATCTCAAGTAGTATTCCTAGCTCCATCGGAGATTTGGTGAACTTGCAGAACCTTTCTTTGGCATACAACAGATTGCAAGGATCAATTCCGGAATCAATTGTCACGACTCTGAGCTTGGAATGGTTGGATCTTTCACACAATTATCTCACAGGTGTGATTCCAATGTCATTGTCGAACCTTCGGTATCTTGTACACTTCAATGTGTCTTACAACAATTTAAGTGGCGAAATACCGTCCAGGGGCCCTTTTACAAACTTTACTGGAGAATCCTTCATTTCAAATGAAGCACTCTGTGGAGCACCTAGGTTCCACGTTCCCACATGCCCAGGTATTTCAGGTGGCCGATTGAGGACCAAAAAGCTGCGTAGAACTATATCTGTTGCACTTGGAGCATTTATATCAGTTGCGGTTGCCATATTCCTGGGATTCATTTATCTAAGACGCGCAAAGAAAGAACAAGTTGCCAGTGCAGGAGTTCTATCGTCAGTTGCAACACAGGAAAGAATCTCATATTATAAACTTTTACAAGCAACTGACGGGTATGATGAGAGCAATCTGTTGGGCACAGGAAGTTTTGGATCAGTTTATAAAGGCACCCTTGATGATGGGAGGATTGTTGCTGTTAAAGTGTTTAAACTGCAACAAGAAGGAGCATTCAATAGTTTCGATGCAGAATGTGAAGTATTGCGTAGCCTTCGTCATCGAAATCTGACGAAAGTCATTAGCAGCTGCTCAAACGAAGACTTTAAAGCATTAGTGCTTGAGTTTATGTCCAATGGAAGTCTTGAGAAATGGTTGTATTCCCATAACTATTTTCTCGAAATCAAGCAGAGATTAGACATATTGATTGATGTGGCATGTGCACTGCAATATCTCCACTACGGTCTTTCAACACCAGTGGTTCATTGTGATGTGAAGCCCAGTAATGTCCTACTTGATCAAGATATGGTTGCCCATGTGACTGATTTTGGTGTTGCAAAGTTGCTGGGGCATGAGGACAGCTTTACATACACCAAAACATTAGCCACACTTGGCTATCTTGCTCCAGGTAATGCTTCTTCTAGTATAGCTACTCTGGTTTTTTGCCTTGTAGTTATTCTTACTGTTTTCATTTTTTTTTTTTTTTGCTTGTAGAGTATGGACTGGAAGGACAAGTATCAACAAAATGCGATGTTTACAGTTTTGGAATCATGATTATGGAAGTCTTTACAAGAAAAAGTCCCAATGACAAAATGTTTGGCGAAAATTTGAGCCTGAAGAGTTGGGTGAGTGATTCTATGCCAGATGGACTGGTTCGTGTTGTAGATGCCAATCTTCTGAAGCCCAATCATGAAAAGTTGGACTGCATTTCATCAATCATGAAAGTGGCTTTGAATTGCACAACAGAATCTCCAAGGGAGAGAAGCAATGTGCATGAAGTTCTTGCAGATTTGAAGAAGATAAAAATTCAGCTACTGCCATGTTCAAATTAAAAAGAGGTCCATGTGCTTCAAAAATTACTAGCTCCAACTAGTCTAAGCTCTAGTCATATTACATATAACTAGGTAGCCATGTCCTCGTATGAGCAACTTCCAGCATGGGGTTGGTCCTCTTGTGTTACAAATATCATACTTCAATTTGATATGGCGACTATAATGAATGTAGTTAGTTTTTTTGGACTTCCAACAACAAACTACGGAAGGCTCATTGGAACGATTTGTAATCTCTGAAACACAACTTTGTCTACAAGATGACCAGAGACAAGTGCCATGATGAAATATTTGTGACAAAAACAATCATTTCTTGATAGGACCAAGTGAACATAAAGTTTTAAGACACAGTGACGATTAGCCTCATAAATCATTAGTGTCATGCAAAGTTTTCTTAAAAAAAAAAAATAGTTCCATGCTGTCATAATATTACGAGGGTTGTAGAATTCTAGTTGATTGGAGGTGAATTCATGGACGTATTTAATTGATACTATTAGCCAAAGCAACCTGTAATTTCCTTTATTTTAATCTTCCTTGTTCTTTTCATATTTATTTTTTGGTGCCTACTTCATTTATAATCTGATTTTCGAGGAGAAACAGCAAACAAGAAACTACCGTCAGAATATCTACTTCTTTAAATTAATCTTTTATACACTGTGAGTGTAAAAAAAAACAATCCTTAACTTATTGTTGTTAAATAAAACATCTACTTCGACTTACTCTAGTATGTAAAGCAAAGTAAAAGTATATGCAAAATGATGAACAGATCCCCACATGGTAAAACGGTGCATAAATTTATGCCCTCTAATTAAATTATTTTCCATTCTTTTTTCCTAGCTTAAAATATGCAGCAGTCTTCAAACTTTTGTCATGGTTAAATCTCCAGCTGCGTAATTGGATTTATTAGCTAGACTTGAATTTCCATTCATTTCGTTCAAATGCTTGCAGTCCAAATTCCTCTATACTAGGGTATATAAGTAAATATGGCCCAGATAAAAATTTCCCCAGGATGTGATATGCTAAGATCCTAATTTGAAGATCTTAACGAAATTTTGTCTTTTTGGTCGTAAAAAAAAAAAGTAGAAGTTAATCTCAATCACTATCAATTTCTTGCACGTTATTTCTAGGAGGAGAGTTCTGACTTTGATTTTGATTCCTATTTATATGTCTACTCTTTTTCTCTCCCAACTGCTGCGGTTTCTTTTTTTTGGACTTGTCTGGAATAAAGTAACAGGCAATTGGAAAACCATCCCTTCATCTTCTCCTTCTTTGATCCTATGTTCGTTCTTTTTTATCATAATAATTCCAAAAGAATACAACGTGCATGACCAAGAGTCACCGGCTGTATTCTCTTTCAGCTTTAGACCAGTGGAGCCACATCTTGGAAATTAAGTACCCAAATACGTGCATGACGGGTCATTTTTAGACCAGTGGAGCCACATCTTGGAAATTCATAGTAAACCACCATTTGGAATTGCAACATTTCCACATTCAGATTGATAGGCTTAATCACTGATTTGCTGTCGTCTAATAATTGAATCAATGAGACAATTAAGCATATTTGAGGCAAAAAACGGGTTTTCTTGACTTGGAAGTCGTGACTTTTGGTCTTGCACGTACGTACTCTTTGGGCAAGAAAATGAAGTGCCAATGAAATTGTGTGTATGTGTAGTCTCAAACTTCTTGCACTTGGAATTCATAGTAACATTAGTACACCATTTTCCATCTCTGTTCATGGAGAAAATTTACTTCCCCCAAGGTGTTAGTGGGTGGGAGTTTCGTCAAGTAATTGCTTTGTATCTTTCCAATATGAGGCTTAGTGGCATCATATCACCACAGCTGAGGAATTGAACATGTTTTTTTTGGTTTCCCTTAACATTAGTAAAAATTTACTCGTTTACGCGGATTGAGGGGGCTTGACTTAGACGTCAACAGTCTCAACGGAGCATTTCTCAAACAGCGAATTCAAAGTCAAAATCGTGACCTAAAAGAGTGACTTCGAAGTCGCCCTCTCAAATACCGAAATTCTACTCTAGGAAGAATTCAAAAAATTTACACTACTTTTGAAATTTCAAATAAGAATTGGATTATTTGGGTAAATAACCTAGAGCAGTACTGGAAGATAGCCAAATCAATTTGATAAGGACATGCGACGAATGCAGTTAGTTTTTGGTGCAAAACTGCAAATGGTGACTTCAAGCCTTACAAGGGGGATTTTTAGAGTCAAACCAAAGACCTCATCATCACTAGTTAATGTTTCTACCACCTAAGTTGGATCTTGGGGATAAAGTCCAGCCAACTTCTGTTTGTGTGTGATGTGTATATACAACTTGCATAAAAGATGTTCAAATTAATGAAGCCCTAAATTTTAGGCATTTTTCTGAAATCCGGTCTATTTTAACTCTTGATTGTTTGCTTTAGTGTTCTCTAGACATCTAAACTTTGTCACTAGTGTGTGCACTTTTTTGGCACGTAAACTTTTCCTTGGGATTTACATCTGAGAAGAAAAAGATACGAAATAATAAGGCATACTATAAGATGGTACAATCTACTATTAATCATCATGTGAACAAAACAATATATTGCAGCACTCTAAATTCAAAGCAATCTAAGAGGGATGTGAATTAATTGATCAAGATTTTTACAAATTTAAACAATTAAAATGATTATAAACCAAGCAAAGCAAAGGTAAATCACAATCAAGTACAATAGCAAGTCAATGACACCTTAAGAGGGTGAACCAAAGAATTACCAGAGAGTAAAATATCTTATGATGGTTGTAGACATTTTTATTATTTTTAATGGGAGGTTTTGAAACTAATATCTCCTACTTACAATTTTTCTCCCTTACAATGAGGGTTGTAGACTTGTATTTGATTGGAGGTGGATCGGAAGATGTATTTTATTGATGGAGAATAAGAATATTACATACGTTGTGACCTTGAAATTAAAAACTACAATTAACCATTCGTTTTTTTTTTAATCTATCTCTATTCTATTTCCTGGTTCGTAGATACTTTCGCAAATCTTTAAATTGAGAGAGTATGAGCAGCCTCTACCTTCCTTTATTTATTAAATTGATATCAAAATTTAATTTTCCTCAATTTTTTGGGACCAACTTAGTGTGTATAATCTAATTTTCGGGGACAAACAGCAAACACAAAGCAACGATCAAAATATCTACTCCTGTTTAAGTCTTTGCTGTTAAGCAAAATATCTACTTTGACTATATCTTCTATATTAAGAAAAATAAAGTATATGTCCCTTCGCCATTGTAAAGTTTGGAATCTCCATTTAAAATTTAAAAAAAGGAAAATAGGTCACATTTTATAATTGTTGTGGTTTATGTTGATGATTTCAATATGATTAGAACTCTTGAAGAGTTATCAAAACCTGATAAATTTTTAAAGACAAAATTTGAGATCAAAGATATTGGAAGAACAAAATTTTGCTTTGGTTTGCAAATTCAGCATTTGGAAGAAAATAATTTTTGTCACCAATCTGCTTATGCCCAGAAGGTAGTAAAATAGTTTTATATGGATAAAACACATCTATTAAGTACCCAATGGTCATCAGTCAACTCGATCCTATTAAGAATCTTTTTGAACCAAGAGAGGAAGATGAAAAGATTCTTGTTCCTAAAGTACCACATCTCAATACAATTTGTGCATTAATGTATTTTCCTAATTATACAAAATTAAATATATCATTTGTTGTGAATCTATTAACTAGATTTAGTTCCTCTCCTACAAGATGAGATTGCAATGGTATAAAACATATTTTTTTACTATTTCCAAGAAACAATTGATCTTAGTTTATTTTATTCATATAATTGCTGGTGTTGGATATTTATCTGAACCACATGAAGTAAGGTCTCTATTTACTTGTTGTGGTATACCTGTTTCATGATGATCTACAAAACAATCAATAGTTGCCATTTCTTCAGATCATACTGAAATAGTAGTAATTCATGAGACTAATAGAGAATATGTAGGGTCAAAATCAATGGCCCACTGTATCTGGAAGAATTATGGGTTATCTACTGAGAAGAAAGCTTGTATAGATCAACTAAAAGATGAATATGTTAAAGGAGATAGGATGAAATGTATTTGAACAAAATTCTTCTTTACTCATAATTTGCAAAAGAATGGTGGAATTGATATGCAACAAATCCAATCAAGTGATAATCTAATAAATTTATTTACCAAAATGTTGCCGATTGTAATATTTGAGAAATTTATAAGAAAGATTGGTATGTGTCGGTTGAAAGATCTCAAATGATGTTTATAATAGGGGGGAGTTATCCTTCACAAGGGTTTTTTTTCCACTAGGTTTTTTCTTATTAAGATTTTAACGAGTCATATTCTTTGTGTGTTGAACATCCAAGGGGAGTGTTATGAAATTAATGAAGTGATAAGTGTGGATGTTCATTAATCTTCCCAAAATATACATTGGAATATTCATCCCTCTACATTGTTCATTGGTAGATTCATGTATTTACTTGTAGTTCATTAGTTCATTATAAAACTACTAAATTAATGTACTTGAAGTGCTAAATTCATGTATCGATGTTAATGTTGGTACATGTACTTTTGATTTTCTATCACCTATAAATAGCGGTCATCCCCAACCTCATTTGTAACCTATTATAACCTTTGGAACATCGGATATTAGAAGTGAATAATAGAAACATTTTCATTATTTTCTTGTCTCTACTCTATTCTCTTTATGTTTAACTTTTCGTAGTATATATTTTATTAGTTTCACAACAAAGACGATGAATTTCATTGCAAGAATTATTTTGTTAAATTGTCTTTCTAATGGATTTTGTGATTTTTATGAGAATTCATATTTTATTGCTAAGAAGGTTTGGAGATCTTTGTAGAAAAAGTATGACACAGAAAAGGCAGGTGCAAAGAAATATGTTGCAAGTCGCTTTTCAAATGGTGGATTGAAAATTAGTGGCAGCTGAAACTCATGAACGTCAAATGATTGTACTATGATTCATACATTAAATCATTGGGGATAATTCATGAAAATACACCTCCTTACTCACCATCTTCCAATGGGATAGCAGAAGGGAAAATTAGAACCTTAATTGATTTGGCTAATACTATGCGTGTAAGTTCTAACACACCTTCTAACCCTTGAGTGAAGGAATCCTGACTGCTTGTTATTATGTTTTAAATAGAATACATCATAAAAATACTACAACATTTACGAAAATAATTTTCTTACTTTTTAAGCTTTTGGAAAATAAAGTTACATAATCTCAGGACCGCAAAACAATGACAAGTGTAGCCAGGAGATAATGCATGTGCAGTTCCCTTGTCACTCTATTTCTTTACTTTTGATTGGTTCTTGTAAATTTATCTTTTGTTGAACTAAAATATTGTATGGATTGGAAAAAAAATTTCTCGCATCAAAATTGGCATTAAACTTCCTTATGTTATTAGTCATTGAAGTTTTATTGTAAAAATGGAATTTATTCATGGAATTTAACTATGCAATTCATTTGGATTAGGAAATAAAATTTTTAAGTGTGACTTTGTAAGTTGAACAAGTCAATGCAAGAAACTGAATTACATGAAATAATTGTTTGAGAATTATTCTTGAGAATAATGTCAAATAATCTTATGCTGCTGCCCCAAGCAATTTTATTTTAGTTAGAGATGCCTAAAGGCTTGATCTACTGAAGGATGGGAATTTGAGTTCGGGGCAGAGTTGGTAGATCCCATTGGTTATTTGCTTCCAATGTTGACTTTGTAACGCGCAGTTATAAAAATTCGTACCATTAGCATTGATCAAGCTATTACAAAGTTTTCAAAACTAATTTGAACAATTAATAGCAAATTATTTTCAAATTTATATATGGTGTTTGTAATTTATATTATTAACAGATCAAGAAATTATAATCTACATACTAGAAAATGTTCAGAGTAGGAAAGGTGATTGATTATAAACATAAGTAAACATATATAACTTTCCTACTTTATATAAGTATAAAAATTAAGGAAAACAAAAGTGGTGATTGATTGTTGTTAACAAAAATAGCAAATATTGTAAAATATAACCAAAATTAAACACATTAAGAGCATAAATTAAGTAACAAAGTGGGTGATTGATCGTTGTTAATAAAAATAGTACACCTAAAACATGGAAAAAGTTTAGAATTAGTTGTTGAATTAATCTTATATACACTGTCACCATTAAATATAGGATTAATTTTCTATACACAGGTAGTGTATACACTTTCATCATTTGATACATGACACATAATTTGAATTTAAATTTGAAACTCAATTTTTGCTTATATGTCATATATCCAACCGTGATAGTGTATACACAGTCAGTGTATATAAGATTTACTATTAAATATATGACATATGTGTAAAATTTAAATTTGAAATTCAAAATTTGTTTATGTGTCACCCATTCAACCGTGATAGTGTATACACTGACAATGTATATAAAATTTACTCTTAGTTGTTATTAATA
The DNA here is from genome assembly GCF_003713205.1 of Coffea eugenioides. Lineage (NCBI taxonomy): Eukaryota > Viridiplantae > Streptophyta > Magnoliopsida > Gentianales > Rubiaceae > Coffea > Coffea eugenioides. Next base: position 4,176,034 of record NC_040039.1, read on the forward strand.
AAAATAAAACAATTTAAATCTAATCAAATAAATTAAGGCAGTGTGTATACATGGCAAAAACATAACATGTCCACTTGGCAAAACATGACAATAACCAACTCAACAACATACTATACCGGGCATTGAAAATAGTTTTATATTATATACTAGGAGGTTATTGGCTGTGCTAAGCACAGCCTAGGCCCCTATAATCTGTTGTCATATCCAAAACTTTTTGCATGTTTGAAGAGGGTTGTTGACCTGCTGGGTTTGGTAGCATAGGCGGCTGGAATTGGACTTGCTGAGGATAAATGTGCCGAATTTGTGCTCAGAAGAGCCGTGTGGTAGAGAGAAAGGAGGAAAAGGGTTCAACGGCAATTTGGGAAAGAAACAGTGCAATGGCAAAAGAAGGAAAAGAAATAGAAGGCTTGAAGAGGGGTGTTGACCTGCTTGGTTTGGTAGCAAAATCTCCTCTTCTCCGTTTCTTCCACTCAGATAGCTGAATATGAACCTGCAAAAGATGCTACTGTTCTACCAATTTTCTGAACAAAGCATTGTACTTTCTCTCGGTTAGAACCACAAAAACCCTCCACATGCACGTGATTGCACTTGCCCCAAGAATCAGCTTCTTTTAGGGATTGTACTTGGTTTGAATTTACCAGTGAATTCATCCTTTTTTCTGCTGCTACGAAGTGATTCAATGGCAATTTGAGAAAAAAAGCATTGCAATGGCAAAAGAAAGAAGAGAAATAGAAGGCTTCGGACAAGAGAAGCTTTAGATTCAGACAATTTGCAAGAAACATTTTACCCTGCCATTCCTTAAAAAAACAAAAACATATATTTTTTGTCATTCAGAAATTATTGCATTCATTTGCTCAACAAAATTTTTTTTTGTCAAAATAAAAGACAAATGTTCACATATCAATAAATTAAAATAAAATTGATTCGAAAGTGTGTATTCTATTAGTTGGCTATTTCATTTTTGCATTTATAACAAATTGGAACCAATTTCTTTTCTTTTCTTTTTTTATCATTTTCCCACTTTGAAGATATCTTTTTCTTTTCCTCCGAGTTCAAAAATAGCCAAGGTTTGATTAAGAAAGTTTAAATATTTTTTTAGCATGTAGATTAAAATAATAAAATTCTTGCTATCAAATTTGGATATTTCTTTTAATTTTTGAAAATGTGACAATTTTTCTATCATTTTTTGACGGCTTCTAAAATAGCAAAAGTTATATTAACAACGTAGCAAAAAAATAAAAAAATATAAACTTTCAAAAAGACGAATAGAATTCTATGATTTTTAATAAAGTCAAGTTAATCTGTGAAATATAAGTTTAAATGTTATTTCAAATCGTAATAAATATAAATTAAAATAATGATAATGATAATAATATTATAATTGGATTACATCTGTCCAAGACCTAGAGCTTGAAATCAATTTTAAATATTTCTTTTTGTTTTTGAAAATACGATGATCTGAAAAATACTCTCTCAAATTGACATCATAATAAATATAAATTGAAATAATGATAATAATAATAATAATTTGTAATTGAATTACATCTATCAAAAGCTTACAAATTGAAAAATTCAATAAAAATAATTGGACCTCATACTTGAATGCCAAGGCCAGACCAAATTTGGTCATTGTGCAATGCAGTCCAATCTATCTATCTACCGTTGCCTATAAAAAGAAAAGGAAAGAATGAAAGCTCAAAAATTCACCAAGGATGCCATGTGTCAATGAGACAGCATGCTACAGTAACAGTGCAATGGCAAAAGAAGGCAAAAGAAGGCAAAGAAATAGAAGGCTTCGGACAAGAGAAGCTTTAGATTTAGACAATTTACAAGAAAACATTTTACCTTGCCACTTGTCAGATAATTAAGAAGCCATGTGGCAAGAGGAAAGAAAAATACTAAACCTTGCTCTTTTCTTATATACAAGGTAGATATTCTTACGAACCATACATAGTTCCCCTGGGCCCCCACTTCACCAACGAATGGCCCGAAGAAGATTTCAAGAAAGAAAAACATTGTTGAGAATGCAACAAATGACATCAAACATCAAATAAGTAAACACCCACGCCTTGGAGCAAACACTGGCAACCTAAGAAGCTGGAGTATCTGAGCCATATCATGTGGTAGAACAAGGATTCCTTTTTGTTGGAAAAACAACATTAAAGTTCAATTGTATCATTTCTTGACCGAGTTAGAAACCTGTATCAGAACAAGAGGGAAGTTTTTTTGCTTGTGTGGATGCTATGCTCTGTGGGGAACTTACTGCAGTGTTGGATAAATTTCCACTAATGTCTATAAAATTTCGAAAAAATGTTAGTGTTGTCATCACTCGTTACATTGTTTGGATTGTTATTTTTTGAAATTTTTGTGAAAAAAATGTATCATAGTGATTTAATGTATATAAGATAAAAAGATGCTTGAAAAATGTGTTAACAAAAAACGTAGGAACTTTTTGAAAAAAAAAAAAAGACTTTCCAAACAAGGTGTCTTTTCATGGCTTGTTAGATTAGTGCGAGTTACAAAAAACTTAGCTCTTTACTATTTGTTCTATATAGTTAGCGAAGTGAACTTTTTGGCCCCCATGCGCAATGTGCACCACGGCCCCCATGCAAAGCAGCGCGGGCCGGACCTTTTCACTATTCACACATTAATTGGGATCGAAATTATGGTTTTATCATTGGAGAAGAGAAAATCTACAGTTGAAGAGACGGAAACTGTTGGTGATTCACACAAAGGTTGTGCACTAAAATAACGTGATATAAATTGGAATGTGTGATGACACATTTGCTCGTCGTTTTGCCGAAAAATGGCGAGTTGAAGTACGAAGAGATATTTTGCTACGATTCGAAAAAGGAGGCTGTTCAGCAGCACAGCTAGCAATGGGAGTGCAGGGCCAATGTTAGGAAGACGTGCGAGACTGTTCGTGCGCAGCAGGAAGCGCCCTTCTGCATAGACGGGCATTATGGATGAGACCTTCGACCCTGACAAAGGCGTGGCCTGTGATACGATGTGGCACGATTACATTAAGCTCCCGGAACTGGACATAGATATGGCAACAAGTGCAAAGTGACTTCTATCAACGTCGATGGAAGCGTGTTGATAGGCAGGAATCCTGCCTTAATGGATGATGGAACTGATGATATATATATATTGTGGGAGAGTGTATTCGAGAATCCCGTTGCTGTAAATATTAACACCCCCCCCCCCCCCCCCCGATGATGTACTATCATTAGTAAAATTACGTTTGGATACTGACTGAACTTATTCATTTGTGCAACTTAATTCTCTAATTAAGTTGGAAAACATCGATTATAATGTACAAAATGATAATTAACCGACAACTAATTTGCAATTAAATATGCAAGTTAGTAGCTTTGCAATTTGATGGAAGGGGAGTATCAGAGAACTCAAAACAAAAGGCCTTTTGCTTCAAAACTACAGGTCCCGAGGAACTGTTAAAGATTCCTTATGTTTTATAAGTGGGACTTGAAATTCTAAGATGTGACTCTACTGGGCCAAAGTGTTCCGTTGACTTTGAGTCAAGATCAGAAGGGTTAAAAAAAATGTGAATTCAACGACCGCATTTGCAAAGAATGTGAATTCAACTAGGCGTGCGATTGTTGTAGTTTTAACATTGACTTGCTTGACTTTTGGTCAATAATTTGGATAGTGAATTAGTATTTATTTAAATTTATTTGCTTATATCATGAAAAATTTGTTTAAATTTATTTGCTTATATCATCAATATATTTTTCAATTACTTTTTTATTTCGTATACATCATATCAAAAAATTATTACAGTATTTTTTTCAAAATATTATCCAAAATAATCTATTATCCAAACACACTTTGCATATTCTTTGTGCAAGAAAACGGAGTGCTAATGTTAACTTCTTAGACTTGGAATTCATAGTACAATTCCAGGTTTTGTGAAAGAAAACTCCCATAAATGTAATCAGTAAGAAAATTAATATTAGTCCCATAGGACAGAAGGTGTTAACAAGATAGTGGTGCACCATTTGCCATCTCTACTGCACTTAATCATGGAGAAAACTTTGCTGCCATTTCCTTCAGGTACTTGTCTTGCTGTATTCCCAACCAAGAAGAAAGTAAGAAACTAATGCACCAATGGCAGGATCAAAATTCTTTCTTAAACGCTTAATTCAAAACAAGTTGGTTTGTGTTTGATAAATAGCGACCCATTTCAATCAATAAAAAAAATTTGCTTATATAACTTGGTTTAATTTTTTTCACAGGGCAAGAAATAGAAAATGACATTCAATTGTATGAATATGCGGTCTCAAACTTCTTAAACATGGAATTCATGGTACGATGGCAGGTTTGACTAAGGGAAAATTCCCAGAAATGTAAATCAGTAGGCAAATTTAATATTAATGCCAAAAGGACAGAAGCTGTTCATAAAATATGTATGAAATTATTAAGCCAAGCTAGTGCAATTGGTTACTGGTATTTTGTTTGGTTAATATAGTGGGACCACGTAGAGTTCAATTCCAAGTTGTACTAGTACTAGTAGTAGTCAGGTCATGATATATATATATATATATATATATATATACGTGTGTGTGTGTGTATGTGTGTAAGGGCCGAAAGATATCAGTCAAATAGTACAAATCCGTGGCCTCTTTGTTTGTATTTTGGCTTTTTATAAGTAGTAATCTCTGTGGTACTTTTCATTGTGTGTAGCCAGAATCTAGCTTGATCAATAGAAAAATCCCTTTGCCTCTTTGATCATTTTTCTGTGGGTTTGTGATTGATTAATGATTATCAATTTGGGTCCATCAAAATTGTGGCACATCACTTGCCGTCTCTATTGCACTTAATCATGGAGAAAATTTTCAATCATTTCCTTCAGGGACTCTTCTTGCTGTATTTTGTTTCAGCTTCCTTAGCCATGACCACAACCAATATTACCACTGATCAAGATGCTCTTCTTGCGTTGAGAGCTCACATCACTACACAGGACCCTCATCAAATCCTGTTGAAAAACTGGTCTGTTTCTTCCCCTGTATGTCAGTGGGTAGGAGTCACTTGCGGCTCTCGTCACCGTCGAGTAATTGCCTTGGATCTTTCCAATATGAGTCTTAGTGGCATCATACCACCACGGCTGGGAAATATGTCATTTCTGGTTTCCCTTAACATGAGCAGAAATACTTTCCATGGAGAACTGCCGCATGAATTTGCTCGGTTACGCCGGTTGAGAGTGCTTGATTTAGATGTCAACAATCTCAGTGGAGAGTTTCCTGAGTGGTTTGGTTTCCTTCCTCAACTTCGACTATTATCTCTGAATAGCAACGGTTTCACTGGCTTCATCTCACCATCCTTGGCTAATGTTTCCAAGCTAGAAACGTTAGGTCTGTCATTCAACTATCTCCAGGGAGATATTCCAACAGAGATTTTCAACATTTCCTCACTGGAATCGATTTTCTTCCAGAATAATAGTTTATCTGGTAGCATTCCAGATAATATGTGTCGCCATCTTCACAGACTTCAGCGGATTGACCTGTCAGGGAACAAGTTAAATGGTCAAATACCATCAAGCACACATAACTGTTCACAACTTCAATTGCTGGACCTTTCTTCGAATTACTTCACTGGATTCATACCAAAAAAAATTGGCACTTTGAAGGCACTTGAGCGGCTATATCTAAGCTGGAACAGTTTAGAAGGTAACATCCTATTTCTGCATGAGCGAAATAATATGAATTCTTCCTCCCCCCCCCCCCCCCCTCCCCCGGGGACAAGAAAAAAATTAAATAAACACAAGTTTAAGTGTCATAATAGAAGTTTTAAGGAGAAAACTCTTTACAGGTATGAACTCTTTATACTCCATTCCAAGTTTAGAAGGCATATGTGAATCTTCTTAACATCTCTATATACTATACTTTCTTTTCTTCCAGGTGAAATTCCAAAAGAGACGGCTAATTTAACTATGCTGAAAGAACTTGACGTTGGTTACAACAGCATAACAGGTAGACTAGGCGTCCATTATCAAAAATGAAGAAAAAAATTATAATGGTGCTACTTTAGAAGCATTCAAAGCCTTCATATAGAATTTTATTGTGCTAATGTTGGTACCGTAATTTGGTAGGTGCAATACCCCAAGAGATCAGCAAGCTACGCAATTTGGAACGACTCTACTTGTTGGTGAATAACTTAACTGGTTTCATTCCAATGCAGATCTTTAATCTGTCACAGATAAGAATTTTCAGTCTTTCAAGAAACAAACTTTCTGGCAATCTTCCAAGGATGGGTTTTCCAAATTTAGAGGAGCTTTATCTCGCCGAGAATAACTTCTGGGGACCAATACCGGACTCCATCTCCAATTGTTCTAAACTGAAGATAATAGAATTTGCTTATAACAACTTCGCAGGTTCTATTCCCAACTCCTTTGGGGATCTAAGACTCCTAGAAATTCTATCTCTAGGAGCCAACAATTTAACGAGTGACTACTCTTCATCTAGTTCAGAGCTGAGCTGGATCAATTCCTTGGCAAATTGCAAACATTTGAGAGTACTTATCGCGAGTGAAAATCCGCTTAACGGCTTTCTTCCAAATTCTATTGGCAATCTTTCAACTTCGCTTGAACAACTTTCTGCATACAATTGCCACTTAAGGGGCAGCATTCCGGATGAAATTGGCAACTTGAGTGGCCTGACCATTTTAAGTCTGTACAGTAATAAGTTAAGCGGGATGCTGCCAATTACCATGAAAAATTTGGAAAACCTTCAAGGGTTAGATCTTCACGACAACAAGTTGAGCCAAACCTCCCTTGATTATCTATGCGTTTGGCAAAACTTGGCCGTAATATATTTTGGAGAAAATCAAATTTCAGGATCTATTCCAGAGTGCATAGGAAATGTTACTTCTTTGAGATATCTTTACCTAGGTTCCAACCTGTTAAACTCTAGTCTGCCTACCACTATATGGAACCTAAAAGATTTGTTGGTGCTTAACCTCTCCTCAAACTCACTGCGTGGAAGTTTACCTCCTGAGATTAGGAACTTAAAGGCAGCAATTTCTATTGATTTGTCAATCAATGAGATTTCAGGTGGTATTCCTAGCTCCATCGGAGATATGGTGAACTTGCAGAACCTTTTATTGGCATACAACAGATTGGAAGGATCAATCCCAGTGTCAATTGGCACGACTTTGAGCTTGGAATGGTTGGATCTTTCACACAATCATCTCACAGGTACGATTCCAATGTCAATAGAGAACCTTCGGTCTCTTGTTTACTTCAATGCCTCTTACAACAAGTTAAGAGGTGAAATACCATCCAAGGGCCCTTTTTCAAACTTCACTGGAGAATCCTTCATTTCAAATGAGGCACTCTGTGGAGCACCTAGGTTCCACGTTCCCTCATGCCCAAGTACTTCAAGTGGTCGATTGAGGACCAAAAGGTTGCGTCGAACCATATCCGCTGCCCTTGGAGCATTTATATCAGTTGCAGTTGCCATATTTGTGGGATTCCTGTATCTTAAACGCGCAAAGAAAGAACAAGTTCCTAGTGAAGGGGTTCTATCGTCAGTTGCAACCGAGGAAAGAATCTCGTATTACAAACTTCTACAAGCAACTGACGGGTATGATGAGAGCAATTTGTTGGGCACAGGAAGTTTTGGATCAGTTTATAAAGGCACCCTTGATGATGGGAGGATTGTTGCAGTTAAAGTGTTTAAAATTCAACAAGAAGGAGCATTCAATAGTTTTGATGCAGAATGTGAAGTATTGCGCAATGTTCGTCATCGAAACCTGACAAAAGTCATTAGCAGCTGCTTAAATAGAGACTTCAAAGCATTAGTGCTTGAGTTTATGCCCAACGGAAGTCTTGAGAAATGGTTGTACTCCCACAACTATTTTCTAGAAGTCATGCAGAGATTAGACATATTGATTGATGTGGCATGTGCACTGCAATATCTGCACTACGGTTATTCGATTCCAGTGGTTCATTGTGATGTGAAGCCCGGTAATGTGCTCCTAGATCACGATATGGTTGCCCATGTGACTGATTTTGGTGTTACAAAGTTGCTGGGGCATGAGGATAGCATTACGTACACCAAAACATTAGCCACACTTGGCTATCTTGCTCCAGGTAAAGCTTCTTCTTGGTATAGCCACTCTGCTTTTTTGCCTTGAAGTTAATCTTAGAAATCCCAAATTCCAAATCTTTTGGATTACTATTTTTGTTTGTAGAGTATGGACTGGAAGGACTAGTATCAACAAAATGCGATGTCTACAGTTTTGGAATCACGATTATGGAAGTCTTTACAAGAAAAAGTCCCAGTGACGAAATGTTTGGCGAAAATTTGAGTCTGAAGAGTTGGGTGAGTGATTCTATGCCAGATGGACTGGTTCATGTTGTAGATGCTAATCTGCTGAGGCCCAATCATGAAAAGTTAGACTGCATCTCATCAATCATGAAAGTGGCTTTGAATTGCACAAAGGAATCTCCAAGGGAGAGAAGCAATATGCATGATGTTCTTGCGGATCTAAAGAAGATCAAAACTCAGCTACTGCCATGTTCAAAAGAAGGTCCATGTCCTCCCAAAAATTACTAGTTCTACCGAGTCTAAAGTCATGTTATATATAACTAGCCAGTTACGTTACGGTTGTATTTGGTGCAGATGTGTGTGATTGTTGTCTTTTTTTCAAAATTTAGTGTATATTTAACAATTAGATTTATTTATACATTAAATTGATTTGCACAAATAAAACTTACGAGCATAATAAAATTAGATACTAATACACTAATGTATAAGAAATATAACAACCGTATGACCATACAAAAATTTCAATCACACTTGTCCTTGGTATAGATATTTAATGATCTCTAGAGTTTAGATAACTAAACTTTTCATTAAATTTTTTATTGATTTTGCAAGTGAACTTTTCACTAGAATTTACTTTTGAAAAAAAAAAAAAGAGCATGAAATGACAAGACATACTATAAAGACGGTACAATTTATTAATCGTCACGTGAGTCAAACAATGTAATTGCATCACTATAGGTCCAAAGCAAATTAAGCGTGCCGTAAATTAGGTGGATCATGATTTTCACAAATTTAAACAATAATACTATAATGAACCAAACAAGGCAAAGATGAATTCAATTAATCACAACAATAGCAAGTCAATGACACCTTACCAGGATGAAAAAAAGAATTACCAGACAAACATGAGAGCAAAAGATCTCAATTTGGCTTGGAGGTACTACTTGTAACCAAAGAATAAGACACCATTCACTTGATTAATTTTGTTCTTTTCCAAAAATTTTAGTAGAGGGAAAAGGAAAATTACCATGAGATTGCCATGATGTAATGATCCTGACGAAGTGTACATAAAGTTTTAAGAGAAAGAAATGTTTATCCTCATAAATCGTAAGTACCAATCACAATTAATGACTCCTATTTTTTAGTTCGATTTGGTGCCCCATCTACACCAAACTGATTAAACCCCACTATCTCGAGATGGGCTCTCTCGAGATACTTTTCCCTATCAATATTTTCATTAAAAAAATGTATATAGTTACTGCACTGTCAAAATATTATGAGGGTTGTCGAATTCTAGTTGATTGGAGATGGATAGTTTTAGTTCACAACTTCTAGTTTCCTTTAATTTATTAAATTCGCAGCAGATGTTAATCTTCTTTCGTTCTTTTTCCTCTTCTCTTCTTTTTTGTAGACCTACTTAGTGTGTATAATGTGATTTTCGATGACAAGAAAGTTACCATCAAAATATCTACTGTCATTTAACTCTTGGGTTAATCTTGCATACGCAGTATACAAGAATAATCCTTGACTTATTGTTGTGAAACAAGATACCTACTTGAATTAACTCTAGTATGTTAAGCAAAGTAAAAGTATATGCAAAATGACAACGAAACCCCCTTATTCATTTGTAAAGCACATACATCACTTTAACATGATCTCAATAATAAGAAGTTCATATTCATACATTTACAAGTTAGAAAGCACGTACAATCCTACACGTGTAGCAAATTTAACAAACTTATGCCCTCAAGAAGTCATGGTGAATTTGGTTCAGCAACAGGTGCAATAGGGCCCCCAGGAGGGGAACAGACACAGGGGCAGCATTTGCCTGGAGAGGGTGGTGGTGCGCAACAAACACAGCGAGGACAGATTGGGGGTCGCACCAGAAGTTCTGCATTCAAAACCAAATCAAATAACACAGAAACAGATTATGATAATGTTGGGATTCAAGCGCGAAACAAACGGCTATTAAGACATCAAAAATTGATATCAAAAAAGCCAATTTCCTAACACATACAGGTCAAATTATTTTGTTCATGAACAATTTGAATATATTGATCAAGATTGGGTTCTAGTAATTTTTTATTAGGCACATGATACCTCGGGTTGGTCTTGTTGCCTCGCATGGTAACATCAGCTTTGGAGTGAGAAAAATGGCGAAGAGAATGAGGATGGCCACAGCAGCCCTTGGAGAAGAGATTAATGCCATTGTGGGCAGCAGAATTACCTAGCTGAAAGGGTGGTTTGGTATATTTAGCTGCACACTCATGAGCGCATATTTATAGGGTTTGGACACCATCAAATGATGCAAGTACCTAATTTTTTTTTCCCCGTAACTGCAATAATGCATTCGTGTAAACACTTCTGTAAGTGTCCGAACTCCAAATTTTTATTCATTTAACAGACTTCATGAAAATTCTTCTCCTCCAGTTATAGCCATGGGTGGCCTAATTGTTGGCTACTGTCCACGGATGTTATTGTTGACTTGCATGTAAGAAAATATGTGGATTAAAAGCATTAAATCCCCCTTGACTTTATTCTCAGTTGCACTTTACCGCCCTCAATTCAATAAATAGACACTTTACCTCCTAGTTCACGTTGTAGGACAAAAGTGCCCATTCTTTATTAATTATTATTATATTTTTTCTTTTTTATCCTTTTTTTACTTGTCCCTTAAACATGTATGTATGTATGTATGTATGTATGTATGTGTGTGTGTGTGTGTATATTTATATTTTCTCCTTTCTCTCATACAATCAACTACTTTCTTTTCTTTGCTATTATTATCTATATATTAATTTTAAGGGATAATTGCAGAAACCTCCCCTGAGGTTTCTGACATTTGCACTGACCTCCCCTGTGATTTGAAAAATTACACTGACCTCCCCTGAGGTTACTAATCTTTTGCAAATTCAGTCCAAACGATTAAAATATTGTTTTAGGGAGTGAAATTAGAATTTTTTATCAAATTTGTCCTTTGTTCTACATGTCCAATGAATGACAAAATACTACAAATCAATTAACAATTAATAAACTTTAAGGAGTATAGTTTATAGGCAAATACGCATTACCTATTTAAAGTACCGGCTCTTTATGGGTATTTTACTTTTTAAACATTTAATTTAATACAAATATTTACGCTCAAATACATATTTGTATTTACTTTCAAATATTTAATTTTTGTTAAATATAAAAACTACCAATCTTTCTTCCGTAAAAATATTAATATAACACTTTTTCAATTTTAATTACAAACATTTATGTATTTAACATAAATTATATGATTCACAATAAAATGCCCATAAAGAGCCAATACTTTACTCATTTAATGGATGAAAGCCATAAAGAATTAATACTTTATGGGCCATTTCTTTTTTTAAAAAAATATTTAATTTATATTAAATAAATAACCTACCGATTTCATTTTTGCAAGAATATTACTGTAACACTTTTTAAATTTTATTTATAAACATTGATATATTTATCATAAATTAAATGTTTGAAAGTAAAGTATCCGTAAAAAGCCTGTACTTTAAATGAATAATGCGTGTTTGCCCATAAAGAGCCGGTAACTATTTAAAGTACCGGTTCTTTACGAGTATTTTACTTTCAAACATTTAATTTAATACAAATATTTACGCTCAAATACAGATTTGTATTTACTTTCAAATATTTAATTTTTGTTAAATACAAAACCCACCAACCTCTCTTCCGTAAAAATATTAATATAACACTTTTTCAATTTTAGTTACAAACATTTATGTATTTAACATAAATTAAATGATTCAGAATAAAATGCACATAAAGAGCGAATACTTTACTCATGTAATGGATGAAAGCCATAAAAAATTAATACTTTATGGGCCATTTCTTTTTTAAAAAAAATATTTAATTTATATTAAATAAATAACCTACAGATTTCCTTTTTTGCAAGAATATTACTGTAACACTTTTTGAATTTTACTTACAAATATTGATATATTTATCATAAATTAAATGTTTGAAAGTAAAATACCCGTAAAGAATCGGTACTTTAAATGAGTAATGCGTGTTTGCCCATAAATTATACTCATTAAAGTTTATTAATTGTTAATTGATTTATAATACTTTGTTAGTCATTGAATATGTGACAGCCCCACCTTCTCCTAAGGCGAACCAAAGGGGTTAGCGGACTGCCTGCCCAACTCTCGCCAAGACTAACGGGACAATTCAATACGGTTTAAAAGTTCCGGAACATACAAGCACGCTTAGACAAGTCAAAATTTCAAAATAAAAAAAAACGAAAACGGAGTCGGCCATGAATAGTAACCGACACGTCAAAATCCAACCAAACATCAATCAAATATATACATCTTGAAATTTAGCATTTACATACCAAAAGGACATACCCAAGTTGTCCAACAAGTTTATACAAGTACGGTTTGCAAATTACAACTTAGCAGTTTTGGTTGGATCCAAAATGCACTTAGAGTTTGCTCAAAAGGAGCTATTCAAAATTTCATTTACATAAGCTCAACTCGGCAACCAACATTCATAGACTTTCCAAAAGTAATCAATTTCCTATAAGGAAAATAAAAGGAACAGAGTGAGCTTACGCCCAGTGATATACTATCACTCAAGCAGCAAAGTTCATATAAGTATCAAGTTTCTCATTCCAATACATCAAAAGTAAGCAAAGGCACATATCAATAGTGGTGATAAAAGGATACGGGTGGCTCTCAAGAGCCCCTTTCCTCGCTTGCATTCTTGATCGGATCTCATTGACCCTCCGTCAATGTTTAAGAGTAACCAACCGTAGGCTCCACTTTACGTCCATTCCTTCCACCCAACATACCCCTACCGGGCCCGAACTCCAAACAGTAGAAATTTGGTAATACTCGAGTATACCGGAATCAAGAGTCTCTCTACTACAAGATTCCATATAACAGTCCCCATAGCTCGTCAACTTTCACGACCAAGCCCTCGTTGGCTCGATTCAATCGACTACCAATGGGGTTGAGCTCAGTGGTAACAGTAAAAGTCGTTGGATCCTCGTCCAAACGACACCAAATCCAGTTTTCCATGTGCATTTCAAGTACCACAGTGAAACAGTAGACAGTCGTATATAATACAAAAGCGGGTGAGGGCGATCAAGTACACCCTCATTTTAATCAGTTTCAACAGTGCAAATAAGCTTTCAAGGCATCAAATTCAATATAATAAAGCCACATTGTAAACAAACAAGTGAGTAGTATACTCACCAAGCAAGCAAGTGAAATTTCGTAAACTTCCGCCCAAAGAGCGTCTTTACTCACTGTCACGCCCTAAAATATTCAAATAAGTACAATAAGACTCGATGACAAGTCATAAACCAATTCCACATACTACCAAAATAGGGCTCCATAAGAATGTATAAGCACTAGAGTAAACCAGGGAAATCCGGAAATGGAATTAAGCTCTCAACCATAAAAACAGTTTTTGACATCATTTTGCGGTTTTGGCACCATTGGCACTACGATTATCGGATGGAGGTGCAATACACACCGTTTCGAAACTAAGAGGTAGGGATACAATGTTGAAGAAGGCCACTCAATCCAGTTTGTAGTGCAACTAGGTCAAAAGATCAATATACCAAACCAGCACCGTCAAAACAGGTTTATAAACCGCATTTTGGTTCAAACATCATAAGTCAGGCTACCTAAGTCCAAATCAAGTGATTCCAAAGCCACCCGAAAGCTAAGACATCAGGCTACATTTATTAAGAAGACGTCAACAACCAAATCAGAAGTATTCCCAACCAAAATAACCAATTACAGAAGCCATTATCAAGTTCGGGTAGAAACAGGGAAGCAGGGGTATTTCGGTCTTTTCACAAGCTACGCTACTCCGATTGACCTGAAATTTTGTAGGAAACTCTAAAATATCATTCCCTACAACTTTCATGTTTTAACCCAAGGCCAATTCGGCCTCTAACTATGATGAACAGTGCCAGGCAGAATGAGGGGAAATGAAACCCTAGTTTCCACAATTTCCTTCCAAAACAGAAATTTTCTGCAATTAACCACACTTTCCACCTTCTAGCTTCCTTCAATATCATTTCCAATCATCATACATAGCCACACAATAATAATCATATGAAAACAGAAAAATCACAAATAAATATAAAACTTCACCAATTTCAACCAAAAATCACAAAACAACACCTAATATCATAACTTCAACTCACAAAGGTCACTAATTAAGCATTATTGGAAAGAAAAGAGAAGTCCCTTAGCTTCTCACCTTGTAATGCAAGAGAAGGAGCAACTATCCACCTTAGCCTTCCAAACAACTCCACCAATCACCTCACAATCACTAAGTGAAGGGGTTTTATGGAACAAATGCAAGATTAAATGGTTGTTTTGGTGGATTTGAGCAAGAATAGAGCTAGGAATTTGGAGAGTTTTCCTTCCTTTCTTCCTTGGAGAGAGCCAGCTTCAAGCTTGCAAATTTGAGGGATTTTTGGGTCAATTTTTGATTTATTGGTAAAAGAATAAATAGTGGTCAAAAAGTGAAATCAACCTCCAAGTGACACTTGTCACTTTTAGTCAAGGCATGGTTATCTCCTTGTTCCTCTCACACCAATCCACTTGGTAATATCTAATTATCTCATAACACCCGGTAAATTAAACACAGTATCCAAATCTTAACCTAGTTGGCCATATTTTTTCGAACTTTTCGCACTAGCGGGTCCCATGTCCGGTAGACGCTCTTAATTTCTCAAAAACTAATCGATACTAGAAAAATCACCTAAAAACTATATTTACTCATAAAAATTATTTAGAAAATTTTTCAATAAAGAAAATGCATAAAAGGCGTGTAAATAAATAAAATAAAGCCTAGAAATAAAGAAATTTTCGGGTTCTCACAGAATATGTAGCACAAATGGCAAATCTGGTACAAAATTCTAATTTCACTCCCTAAAATAATATTTTAATCATTTAGACTAAATTTGCAAAGGATTAGTAACCTCAGGGGAGGTCAGTGTAATTTTTCAAACCACAGGGGAGGTCAGTGCAAATGTCAGAAACCTCAGGGGAGGTTTCTGCAATTATCCCTAATTTTAATCTTTTTAAACTTATTCTTTGTTTATTTCTATCTTTTTTATTTTTTGTTACTAAAAGTAATAATGATCATAAAGTCCATACCATAACAAAGTATATTTATCTATGCATATAGACTATTTCATATATTACTTAACTCAATATGTCTAAAGTTTAGAATAAAATAATTTTTAATAGCAGCCATAACAAATTCAAATTGTAATAACATAGCAGTCAATCAACTATACATGAAAAAAGGTAAATAAAAATATTAGTTACCTTATTTTTTGGGATATACTTTAAATATTAAGTAATTTAAAGTTCTCATTACCTAAAAAAATTTAACGTTCTAGTTTGTTAATATCTTTTTAAATAGTTAAATTACTATTAATACACACTTTTTAATTATGGCGAGCATATATTAGTTTTTTACACTATACAATTTGTCTTGAATTTTCTAATACTGTGAATGAAAAATGAGTGAAATTATGAGTAAAAGATAATTAGTGTATTGTAATAAGTGACAGGTTGTCGAACCTGTACAATAATAAAAATCTACTCAATAAAATTATAAATTTGTATGTAGCGGTGAGCAGGGTCGAATCCACAAGAACTGAGGGTAATTCGTTTCTTCTAGAATTCAGAGCATGAGGGATTTTTGGAAAATATAAAGTAACTAATTAACCAACTAATAAAATAACTAACGGAAATTAATAGGAATTAATCAATAATAAGTACGACTCTAGCCAAATATGCAATTTTTTAGACACGATCCATTCAACTGATCATCGATGCAATGATAATTCAATTACTCATTAATAGATTGGTTATAGTTGCATACACGCGATAAACAACCAACATTTCCCTACTTTTCGATAGTCAAGGTACAACCGTTGATTATTTCCTAACTAAAAAATAACTCTAGGTACGACCGTAGGATTCAATTCCTCAATTATATTAAGAATTAGAAAAGTCCAACCCTAACCAACAAATATGCTACGAGAGTTTGTTTAAATTAGATCATACGCTTCCCTAACATGGGACCAATCATGCTAGTCGCCACTGGTATTAACCAATCAAATAATTACGGATTTAACTGGTTAAATTAGTAGTAGATTATTAAGTTAATTCAAATATCGGACCCTTGACATTCAAATAACAAAACAATCATCAAAAGTTAAATCAGAAAACATACGAATACCGATGAATAAAAGAAATAAATAAAATTAATTCAATCTCACAGATGTTTGGTACCACTTCTTCAAGTTGACCGTCAACTAGAAAACAGGGATTTAGCTACACATCCTCAAGGGAAATCTGCAGGACTCCATCGAATCTGAGTGCAATTAGGTATGTAATCGAGCCGAGTCGAGCTCGAGTATTGCTATACTCGAGCTCGACTCCAGCTCGATCGAGTCGAAAAATCTCAAACTCGAGCTTGACTCGAGAAAATCTTTAAAAGCTCGAGACTCAACTCGATAAGGCTCGACCTTTAGTCAAACATTATCGAGTCGAGTAATCAAGCTTTTTGACTCGATACCTTACTTGTAAATTTAGTATAAATTATACCCATAACAGTCATTTTATAATTATAATACATATATATTATTTAAATTATATGGCTTGACCAGTAGCTCGAGTAATCAAGCTTTTTGACTCGATACCTTACTTGTAAATTCAGTATAAATTATACCCATAACAGTCATTTTATAATTATATATAATACATATATATTATTTAAATTATATGGCTCGACGAGTACGAGCTACAAAATTCTGACTCGAACTCGACTCTAATGTGTACTCGAGTAGCTTGAGACTCAGCTCGAACTCGGTTTGACTGAGTTCAAGCCAAGCCATTGACCAAGCTACTCGCGAGTAGCTCGACTTGCTTACATCCCTAAGTACAATTGGTTTTTCTTCCTAAAACTAATGAAAAGACCAGCCGACAAGCCAAAGCAAGTGACGGCTCTCCCCCAAAAGTCATAAGAAGAAACCTAATGACTACCAATTAATAACAAATTCGGCCTCGAACTTCAACAACCGAAACTAAAATTCTAATTGACAAAGGTAACTCCAAGAATAATGCCAGTTGTTTCCTAAATAAAATATCTAAGAAAAATGGTAATTTCCTAATCTTCCGTTAATAATTTACATAGACTTTATCTTGAATTGGAAAACTCTTGAAAAATCACCTCTTGTATTACTTTTTGCTCCACCTTCCTACAATTAGCACCAAATACCAAATATAAGTAAAATCTATCAATTAAAATAATATTTGGCCAAATAAAAGAGGAAAATAATCATAAAATTAATGACAAAAATGCAACCTATCATCTAACATAACAAATATTTGAAAAAAAAATTACGTGATTAACTATCAAGAAAAAAGCTTTTTGTAAATATTTCCAACCTTGTGTTTGCTCCTAATCGTGAAAAACAACAATAGCTTAGGTACACAATAATCAAAGTTGCGCTTAAGTATATCTCCAGGCTTTATCTAGGCATGATATATTCCATTTGTTACGTTAGCACTACTTGCCAGCATTAAATCTGATAAAGCTTTTGATTAAGTTGGCTTTATAAACTCTCAATCGACTTTGGGCAAACAAAAAGCTGCTATATATGGTATCATTAAAATCTGAAGGGAAACAAATGAGTCCTAACACGAGAGAGTGGTCCTCTTGTTTTGTTTTGTTTTTTTTTTTTCCTGTTGTCTAGACACATACTAAAATCTTTCTAGTGTATAGTTTCCTTTCCTTCATCAATGTAGGACTGCCGGGTAGCCTAATATTCTCCAGTAGATAGCGGAAACTATGTCTAGACTGATGGCTTCTTGAGAATTTAAAGCAGAGAGAGAGAGAGAGAGAGAATTTATGAATTTAAATATATATATTTAATTTAATCTCTAATATATGCAGCGTTTATACTTATAAAAGAAATTATTCTTCATTCAACTTTATTAATCTACTAGTTCTTCATACAATTACTGCCAAATTATCACTTGGTGAAGAGCTTGAAGTCATCTATTGAATGTGTAGTGAGAAGAAGGGTAAATAACTTGCATATTAGTTAACGTATCAAATTGTTTCAAAGGCCTAAGAAACAACAAATTTCATTTATGTTATAGCTCCCTATGGAAGGCCTGTATGTTACAGCCCACCCTATTCAAAAGTAATGACTTGCCATCCTTAAAAATTACTTCCTACATCCCAAAATATGCCACATTTTAAGATTTTAGCTTTCGAAAATTGTGCATTTATAGTTACAATTGCTCAATTTCATCCTTCAAATTCGAAAATAACAAATGATTTTGGACATGGAAAATTAACAACTATGACAGATTTAATGGGACAAACGAATTGGTTCTTCACATTCGGTGACAAAGCCCGAACCCACAGCCATGGAGGCAGAACTTCTACCTCTATGATGAGGTCCTTTTTCGCTAAATGCAATTGAGTTTGATTTGCTTAAGCACTCTAAAATCATTTCTTATTCAAGTAATGATGAATTTTGCATTTTAGTAACTGTAAAACAATTGTACCATAGGAGAGACTTTAAAAGGAGTTGGTATTTAGGAAGACAGTGTACTAAGAGATGTGTAACTATTCCAAGTACAGGTATTTTAGGTTAATACCTAAAACACAATCAATTCAATGAAAGTGAAAGAAAACAATGTCTTTTGAGAAGTAAGAAAAAAATAGTAAAAATAAAAAATAAAGGAAAGTAGTGAAAAAGACAAAACAAGGGAATGAATAAACAAAAAATAAAATAAAATAGTAAGGGCACTTTTGTTTTAAAATATCAAATAGGGGGGCAAAGTGCTTATTTTGTGAGTTTAGGGGGGCAAAGCGTAACCAAGGATAAAGTTCAGGGGGATTGGCACGTTTAACCCAAAATATTTTAATTGACTTTAAAGCACAAAATATTTTTGTCTTGCATATTTTCAGATGCACTCTTCCAGTCAGATAAGATGTTTGCATCTTCAAAAGAAAAAGAAATATTTGCATTTTCTGGTATTAAGAATCAACTCTCCTCATATTAGTATTCCAAACCACCCCCTTTCCCTGAAATTAGTTTTATTTTATTATATATATATTCCTTTTTTTTTTTTTACTTCCAATCTTATTTTGACATTAAGATCTTAACTGTATAATCAGGCTGCAGTACTAGTTTTACAATAGTGGTAGTCTAATTAACAGAACAATATGTAAAAGGGGTGGGAAGGAGAAGCCTAAAAGTGAAAGGGGTGTTAGTGAGAATGGGATTACTCCCGTTCAAGAACAGAAGTGCAAAGAATCTTAGATATATTGCTTATGCTTCATAGCGTGCTTAATTGAGGCAAAAGTGGTGGCATGAAATAACACGACAAAATGAAAAAGAGCCAAGAAAGATGAAAGCCACAAAATGGAAATAGTGCACGATATACAAGGCATGCATGACGCACAGTTGCCCATCTTTCTATTAGAGGAGGTGTTTCAGTGCAGAAAAAAATGACTTGGAGGGGACAAAAAGTGAAACTAAATTACTAGTTGTTTTTTTTTTTTTTTACCAAAAAAAAAACCTACTAGTTGTTTTGCAATTTATTCCCTGTGTCTTAAGATTAGAATAAAAAAAATGTCCCGACTTATTAGTTAGTTACATGAGTTCGGATATGGGTACATATCATGAAAAATCAGACCTTAAGCAGACCCATGCCTATGACCCTCTTACAGGATTTGAGTCTGGGTAAAGTTTAGATTTGAAAAATTAAATCCAAACCCTACCAAGTATATGAATCTGAATTGGGTTTGGGTAAGATCCGATCTATTGACATATCTAATCTCAATTATGATCGATGGAGTAAACAATTTCCAACATTCTTTAACAGGCATAGTGCAACTAAAATCATAGTTTACTAACAAGCCGTTTGTCAAATAAATACAATCACGAAACAGACTCAAAATATGACATACAGTAACCTAGGTTGCCGGGTCAGACACAACCCCTCCGACTTGGGAGCCAGACCAGACTTCACCTCTCTGGCCTATAGGTAATGTCCCATACTTAACCCCAATAAGAACGGCTACTACCACAATACCAATTCTAAAATGGTACCAAACTCAATTACACAGCCATGCACACCAAGAGTTTTCATAATTAACTGAGTAAATAACACAATTTACTCATTTACCAATATAAACCAAACAATTTCAATACAAATAGTCACACAATATGTTTGATCCGAATTCTTTAAATATCCATGTCATACTAGGAATAACATATACTTGATAACTTTATCAAATTTCAACTCAAAACAAATAAAATGAAGCATTTTTTTACCAGAATAAATAATCTATAATATTAGACCATTCATAAATTATAGGGTTAATCACATTTTATCCCCTTAAAAGATACCACATTTCTCAGTTTACCCCCTAACCTTTAATTTTGCTCACTTAACCCCCTTTAGGACAAAATTGCCCTTGCATTATTTTGACTTTTCATTTACCTTGTTTTCCTTTCTTTTATTTCTTTTTCTCTTTCTTCTTTATTTAATTCTTCCTCTTTCCCACAAAAATCTTTACCTTAATGATTGAAATTAAAAAAGAGGAATTGCAGAAATCTATCTTCTCCTTAAAAAATTAAAAAAAATATTCAAATCACTTTCCTAAAATATAATTTTTTTAGCCTTTCAATTCTTTTAATTTTGGGTTTTCCTCTTTCCTTTATAGTTTCTTATTTTATTCTCAAGAAAATATCTTAAGATGAAATTGTGACCTGATTAATAATCATCAATTGAAATTTGTGACACGTGGCATCATACAAAAAATCAAAATTAGTTTTTGATGTCTTTTAAACCTTCACCCAGAAATATGCAATTATAAACTCAAAACAAAAATTTTCGTTGAAATGGAATTTCTATTGGGAAGGATGAAAGAGAGAAGAAAGAGAAAAAGAAATAAAAGAAAGGAAAACAATTTCATCTTATGATATTTTCTTGAAAATAAAATGAGAAACTAGAAAGGAAAGAGGAAAACCCAAAATTAAAAGAATTGAAAGGCTAAAAAAATTGTATTTTAGGAAAGTGATTTGAATATTTTTTTAATCATTTAAGAAGAAAATAGATCTTTGCAATTCCTCTTTTTTAATTTCAATCATTAAGGTGAAATTTTTTGTGGGAAAGAGGAAGAATTAAATAAAGAAGAAAGAGAAAAAGAAACAAAAGAAAGGAAAACAAGGTAAATAAAAAGTCAAAGTAATACAAGGGCAATTTTGTCCTAAAGGGGGTTAAGTGAGCAAAATTAAAGGTTAGGGGGTAAACTGAGAAATGGGGTATTCTTTAAGGGGATAAAATGTGATTAACCCTAAATTATACGATCCTTGGGTTTCTCCCAAACGATCATGCAAAGGTTTCCCGCAATCGAGGTCACGCATACCACATGCAATTTGATGTCTTTGACATACCAATGTATGGATAGAAAATTGAAAACCACCGTGAAAGAAAGCTCCATAAAAACTATCCACAATTTGTTAAACCTCAACCCAAGGTTTTCTTAACGTTTTCCCCTTAATTATTTCTGTTCAAAAAGACAAAATCTAGAGTGAATATGAGAACTTACATCAAACAACCTTGAATTAAGTTCTTTCTCCTATGATGATGTAGTTTCCTCCATTGTTTTCAAACTCGAGTTGGACCAGCCAGTTCAACTGGTCAATCTGTGAATCGGACATGACTTCAATCCGGTTAATATTTTGGTTTGATTGGACTTAAGGACTGATGAGAGCCATACGAACCATTTAAACCAGAATGAACCATTGAACCAACGGTTTTTGTTTTTATCTATTAAACTGGAAAAAAATATAGGTTCTCCATAACCCTAAAGACTAATCACTAAATGTTACACCCACGCACTTTCTTATCACATTTTGCCTCTTATCAAAATTTCATCCCTACTTTCTAGTTTCTTGACTTCCTTCAAGTTCCAAGTTTCCTTCTTTTTTTTTTGACAAAGTTGCAATCTATAACTCCAAAAGACATGATTTAAAGTTTAAACTCACTTATGTCTAATTCCTAAAGGCATGAATTTTGTTTAATTTCAGAATATTGTGGTGTTTTTAGGTAGGATATAAGATTATTTTTGGGTAGATACAATTGAAATAAAATTTATTTGTTTGAACTTATAATTTTAAAAATTTATTTGTGAAAGTTCAAGTTTTTCAAAAATATTAAACTTTTTATCAGATAAAGTCTTAAATTAATTATATGGATGTCATATTCTATGCACATATATTTATATAATTTGTTTTTAAAAAAATTTATTGACCCGGGATTGAATCGGTCCAACTGGTTGAATCGCGATTCGAACATCTTGCTGATTCAATTGGCAGTCCAAATTTCACAGCTTTGGTTTCCTCAATCCCTCTCCCTTGATGCACTTCTTGATCATTCTCTGGAACTAACCCAGTAGGGAGATAACTTAATAAATTCTAGGTTTTATGTTAACCCTTTTAATTAAACGACTAACGTAATAGGTCACTTCTTAAAATTAACTTTACATCCCTAAGGTCTACTCTTACTAAAATAAGTACACAAACTAAATATTAGTAGCTAATTAGCCCACTATGGATATGGATATTATATATAAGAAGTTTAGTCCTCTAAACTTCACGTGCCTAGATCATCAAATAGTTGAGGATATTTCTACCTCATTTCCTCCTCAAGCTCTCAAGCAGCTTCTCATCCTAAATGATTACTCCACTGCACTTTGACACAAGGAATTGTACGATATCTTAACATTTGATCCTTTGTATCCACAATTTTTACTGAATATTCTTCATAACTCAACTCCTTGCTTAACTGATGCGGTGCATACTCAATCATGTGGCTGGGGTCATGAACATATTTCCTCAATATCGAAACATGAAAAACATTATTATGTACTCCTACCAATAGCAGTGGTAAAGCCAGCCGACAAGCTACCTCACCAACCCTGTCTAAAATCTCAAACGGTCCCACGTAACTAGGACTCAGTTTTCCTTTAATGTCAAACCTCATTAGACCTTTAGAAAACGCCACCTTTAGGAAAACATGATCACCAAGTCCAAACTCTGAGCCACGCCTCCTATTATCACTTATCAGCATAGACCTTTTGTCTACTTTGAGCAACTTGAAGTCTTTCCCGAATCAACCTTACTTTTTCTACCATTTACTATACAATATCAAGCCATATGAGTCTTTCCTCTCCTACATCAAGCCAGAACAAATGAGTTCTACACTTCCTCCTGTACAAAGCTTCATATGGAGCCATTTGAATACTTGTCTGATAGCTATTGTTATAAGAAAATTCAACCAGCGACAGGTGTTCATCCCAATCTCTAAGCATGTCTTCTAAAATCTATATGGTCCTTTTCGACTGACCATCAGTTTGGGGATGAAAAGTTATACTCAAATTTAACCCAATTCCCAAGGCTTTATGTAAACTTTGCCAAAATTGAGAAATAAACTGAGTATCTCTATCAAATACAATAGTGACAGGAATACCATGCAGTTGCACGATCTTATCTATGTAAAGTTTAGTCAACTTCTCGATACCCATACTAGGTTTAATAGGCAAAAAGTAAGCCAGTTTTGTTAACCTATTCATAATAACCCACATGCCATAATATCCAAGTAAGGCTGAAAAATCTTGCTTTTAGGTCCATCAAAGTAGCTAGAGTATTGGTAAACCCAAATGGCATTACTGCAAACTCATAATGGCTGTGTCTAGTTCTGAATGCCATCTTTCGAATATCCTCAGCTATTATCTTTAGCTAATGATAGCCATACCAAAGATTAATTTTGGTGAAATATTTTCCTCCCGTTAGACGATCAAACAGGTCATCAGTTCTAGGTAAGGGATATTTAGTTTTCACTGTCACCTTATTTAGCTTCTGATAGTCAATAGAAAGTCGTAAAGTACTATTGTTTTTCTTTACAAGTAATACTGGAGCTCCCGAAGGTGATACACTCAGCCTGATAACATTCTTTTCTAGAAATTCCTGTGGTTATTTTTTCAATTCCTTCATCTCCACTGAAGCCATCCTGTAAGGGGTTTTAGATATGGACCCAGTACCTGGTACAAATTGATAGTAAACTCTATTTCTCTATCAGGAGGCAATCCAAGTAAGTCTTCTAGAAAGATACCTAGAAACTCACTCACTACAGGTATGTTTTCTAACTTCATATCTATTTGGCGGGTATCCACCACTAAAGTCAAATAACCATAGCATCCCTTCCTGGGTAGTCTCTTATAGCTAGTTTGGGAGTTGAGGATAGAAAAGAAAAGAAGAGAAAGGTTAAGTTATAAGAGAAAAGAAAGGATAAGAAAAGAAGAGAAGAGATTTTAATATTGTTCGAGAGTTTATGAAAGAAAGGAAATGATTTTGGACATATTGGTCAATAAAAATTTCATTCAATAACTTTTCAAGAATAGAATGAGCAATTTCAAAATTTTTTGTAGGCTCTCCACGGCTTTCCTTTGCTTTTTTCTGCCCAATTTGGGATGGAAAAGTTTTTTAACTGTAGCTGCTGTTTTTCTCCTTCCAAATCAGTTGCTTTCTTTTCTTTAAATCTTCCAAACATTGGAAACATCTACCTTTCTCTTCCATTCTTTTCTTTTCTACTCAAATCTTATCTTCCAAACAAGCCATTAGATTCAATAGTAGAGATTATGCAAGGAGAAGATTTCCTTTTTCTTAATAGCAGTTCCTTTTTTTTAATCTGAATTAAAGTAACGTGAATGACCAAGAGTCACTAGTTTCAATTCAATGGATCATTTTAGCCCATAGAGTCACATCTTGAAATATTTTAAATTCAATTGATTTGAAAACAAAAAATAGTGGGTCATTTTTTAACTACTAAAATGACTTGGTGAGACTTGCAACTACGCACTAACTTTTGGTCATCAACGTACTCTTTTTGGGCATGTTGGAAAATTTTTAAATCCACATAAGTCAAACAAACAAATTAATTAAAGGCGCAAAATAATGATGGGAAAATAAGTTGTGAAAAGGAAGGAATGGGAGGCACAAAAGTTTTAAATCATATTTCGACTTGGCCAAACCGATTAAGAAGAAAGCAATAAACTAATGCACAAATGGCAGGATGTTCAGCTGGCAACCAACTATTTCATCCAATCAAAATTCTTTCTTAAACGCTTAATTCAAAACAAGGTGGTTTATGTTTAATAAATAGCAATCCATTTCAACCAATTAAAACAATTGCATGTATAACTTGGTTTAATTTTTTTCACAGGGCAAGAAATTGAAAAACACTGGTTGGGTAACTTTTGAAATTGCTTATTGGAAAGGTAAATTTTGTTGGAAAAGAAATTGAAAAGGTAACTTTTGAAATTTGCTACTTTATTGGACAAACTTACTAATTTGCCTCAGAAACTTACCTATTGCTAAAGAGAGTAAGTTTGATAATATATATATATAGTAAAATTCACTGCATAAATGGTAAAATTCAATATTAAAAAGTTAAATTTTGTTAAGTACTTAAAACTTACTATTTTACAAGACAATCTTACCAATTTAGTTAGAAAAGTTACATGTACCTTTGAATGCATTATTTAATTCACAAAAAAAGGGACGCAAAAGGCTGTAAACTGTTACAAAAGAAAAGAAAATTAGATGTTCAGATCAACTGTTATTATTTTATATTAAGTTATCTAATGATATCGGTACCACCGAACGGCATTCAATTGTATGAATATGCAGTCTCAAACTTCTTAACCTTGGAATTTATGGTACGATGGCAGGTTTGACTAAGAGAAAATTCCTAGAAATGTAAATCAGTAAGACAATTTAATATTAATGCCAAAGGATAGAAGCTGTTTATAAAATAGTGGTACACCACTTGCCGTCTCCATTTCACTTAACCATGGAGAAAATTTTCAATCATTTCCTTCAGGGACTCTTCTTGCTGTATTTTGTTTCAGCTTCCTCAGCCATGACCACAACCAATATTACTACTGATCAAGATGCTCTTCTTGCGTTGAGAGCTCACATCACTTCACAGGACCCTCATCAAATCCTGTTAAAAAACTGGTCTGTTTCTTCCCCTGTATGTCAGTGGGTAGGAGTCACTTGCGGCTCTCGTCACCATCGAGTAACTGCCTTGGATCTTTCCAATATGAGTCTTAGTGGCATCATACCACCACGGCTGGGAAATATGTCATTTCTGGTTTCCCTTAACCTGAGCAGAAATAATTTCCATGGAGAACTGCCGCATGAATTTGCTCGGTTACGCCGGTTGAGAGTGCTTGATTTAGATGTCAACAATCTCAGTGGAGAGTTTCCCGAGTGGTTTGGTTCCTTTCATCAACTTCGACTGTTGTCTCTGAATAACAACAGTTTCACTGGCTTCATCTCAACTTCCTTGGCTAACGTTTCTACGCTAGAAAAGTTAAGTCTGTCATTCAATTACTATATCCACGGAAATATTCCAATAGAGATTTTCAATATTTCCTCGCTGGAGTTGATTTTCCTCCAGGGTAATAGCTTATCTGGTAGCGTTCCAGATGATATGTGTCGCCATCTTCAGAGACTCAAGTTGATTGACCTGTCATGGAACAAGTTAAATGGTCAAATACTATCAAGCATATATAACTGTTCACGACTTCAAGTGCTGCACCTTTCTGCGAATTACTTCACTGGATTCATACCAAGAGGAATTGGCACTTTGAAGGCACTTGAGCAGCTGTATCTAAGCGGGAACAGTTTAGAAGGTAACATCCTATTTCTGCATGAACAAAATAACATGAATTCCCCCCTCCCTTCCGGGGGGACCAAAAATTGCAAAACATTAGTTTAACTATGCTTTTTTTTCCTATACTTTTTCTGTATCCTATACTTTTTATTTTCAGGTGAAATCCCAAAAGAGATGGGTAATTTAACTATGCTGAAAACATTTGCCGTTAGTTCCAACAGCATAACAGGTAGACTAGCCAACCATTGCCACAATTTTAGAAGCATTCGGAGATCTTCATATAGCTATAACTCTTTTGTGCTAATGATGGTAACACAATTTGGTAGGTGCAATACCCCAAGAGATCAGCAAGCTTTGCAATTTGGAACAACTCGACTTGGGGTCAAATAAGTTAACTGGTTTCATTCCGATGCAGATCTTTAATCTGTCACAGATGAGAGTTTTCATTCTTTCAGCAAACCAACTTTCAGGCAATCTTCCGTCAAGGATGGGTAATGAGCTTCCAAATTTAGAGCGGCTTTATCTCGCCCAGAATAACTTTGGGGGACCAATACCTGACTCAATCTCAAATTGTACTAAATTGAACTTAATAGTATTTACTAATAACAACTTCGCAGGTTCTATTCCCAATTCCTTTGGGGATCTAAGACTCCTCGAAATTCTATCTATAAGTGGCAACAATTTAATGAGTGACTACTCTTCATCCAATACACAGTTGGGCTGGATCAATTCCTTGGCAAATTGCAAGCATTTGAGACTACTCGGAGTGGATGACAATCCACTTAATGGCTTTCTTCCAAATTCTATTGGCAATCTTTCAACTTCGCTTGAAAAAATGTATGCATACAAATGCAACATACGGGGCAGCATTCCAGATGAAATTGGCAATTTGAGTGGCCTGACCATTTTAAGTCTGTACAGTAATAAGTTAAGCGGGATGCTGCCAATTACCATGAAAAATTTGGAAAAGCTTCAAGGGTTAGATCTTCACGACAACAAGATGAGCAAAACCTCCCTTGATTATCTATGCGTTTGGCAAAACTTGGCCGTAATACATTTGGGAGAAAATCAAATTTCAGGATCTATTCCAGAGTGCATAGGAAATGTTACTTCTTTGAGATATCTTTACCTAGGTTCCAACCTGTTAAACTCTAGTCTGCCTACCACTATATGGAACCTAAAAGATTTGTTGGTGCTTAACCTCTCCTCAAACTCACTGCGTGGAAGTTTACCTCCTGAGATTAGGAACTTAAAGGCAGCAATTTCTATTGATTTGTCTATCAATGAGATTTCAGGTGGTATTCCTAGCTCCATCGGAGATATGGTGAACTTGCAGAACCTTTTATTGGCATACAACAGATTGGAAGGATCAATCCCAGTGTCAATTGGCACGACTTTGAGCTTGGAATGGTTGGATCTTTCACACAATCATCTCACAGGTACGATTCCAATGTCACTAGAGAACCTTCGGTCTCTTGTTTACTTCAATGCCTCTTACAACAAGTTAAGAGGTGAAATACCATCCAAGGGCCCTTTTTCAAACTTCACTGGAGAATCCTTCATTTCAAATGAAGCACTTTGTGGAGCACCTAGGTTCCACGTTCCCTTATGCCCGGGTATTTCAGGTGGTCGATTGAGGACCAAAAAGTTGCGTCGAACTATATCTATTGTCTTTGGAGCATTTATATCAGTTGCAGTTGCCATGTTCCTGGGATTCGTCTATCTAAGATGTTCAAAGAAAGAACAAGCTCCTAGTGAAGGTGTTCTACCGTCAGCAGCAACACAGGAAAGAATCTCGTATTACAAACTGCTACAAGCAACTGACGGGTATAATGAGAGCAATCTGTTGGGCACAGGAAGTTTTGGATCAGTTTATAAAGGCACCCTTGATGATGGGAGGATTGTTGCAGTTAAAGTGTTTAAAATTCAACAAGAAGGAGCCTTCAATAGTTTCGATGCAGAATGTGAAGTATTGCGTAGCCTTCGTCATCGAAACCTGACGAAAGTCATTAGCAGCTGCTCAAACGAAGACTTCAAAGCATTGGTGCTTGAGTTTATGCCTAATGGAAGTCTTGAGAAATGGTTGTCTTCCCAAAACCATTTTCTTGAAATCAAGCAGAGATTAGACATATTGATTGATGTGGCATGTGCACTGCAATATCTGCACTACGGTCTTTTGATAAGGTGTTAATTGTTAGTAATTTTATTGTTAATATTCCTTTTTATCCTTGCCAAATATTGCTTTAATTTGCTTTAATTGTCAATATATATTTATATTTGGTATTTGGATATAATTTCAGAAATTGGAGCAGAAACCTCTTGAGAAGATTATTGTGAAGCTTTACACAATTCTGGTGCAAACCAACGAGAAAGAATGGAATTGCATTTGGGAATTCAATTTGGCTGGCCAACATCTCAATTAGGTGGGGACCGCGAAGACTTGACCATTGTGTAAAGACCATTTCCTTTCTTGATTCACGGTGCCTTTGTGGAAAGTAGCCTTTGCTTTTGTTTTCGGTGGAGTTGATTAGGTAGGGAAAGGAATGTTTTCTTTGGTCAGCGTAGAGTGAAGTTTGGAATTGGTGTGTTTTATGGGGGAAGCCGCACATTTGGCCAGAGTCAGTTTTTCTTCTTCTCTTCCGTCTAGGCAGAGAAGTTTTAGTTTTGGGGTGAAGATTTCTTGCGTGTCTTGTTTTCTTCCGTCTCTTCCATGAAACTATTTTTATTGTATTAGACTACAGAGAATACAATTCTTATTTTCAATTATTAGTAAGAGATAAATGTCTTTGAGTTCAATTAAATTGCGTGGGAATTTTCTTATGAGGCGTGGCTAATTTTCTCATCTAGTCAAGGATCAACGCGAAGACGCAGTCCCAAATATCTGTGAGATCTAATTAATTTTACGTGTTCCTTAATTTGTTAATATTTGCATGTTTTCTATTTTAATTTCCATGGGATTATTTTGTTAGTTGGATATCAAGGGCCCGATGTGCAATTTGACTTATTAATCTCCTGTCAAATTAATCAATTAAATCCGTAATTGTTTAGTCGGTTAATATTAGTGACAACTAGTATTTTCACATACTAGGAGAACATGCAATCTGATTTAAATAACCCTCGTAGCGTGTTATTAATTTGGGTTAGGCTTTTCTAGTTTTTAATGCAATTAGGAAATTAATTCCTACGGTCGTACCTAGGAGTATTTCCTGGTTAGAGGTAATCAACGGTCGTACCTTGGTTATCAATAAATTAAGGAAAAGCTGGTCGTTAGAGTTTTTCGGCGACTATAACTAGCCTATTAATAAAATTAAGTGAACCTTCTTTGCATCAATGATAAGATGAATGGACTGTGTCTGCGTAGTTGTATCCTTGGCTAGAATTTACTTATTATTTATTTGATTGCTATTTAAATTTGTATTAATTAATTAATTATTTTTAGTTAAATTGTTTAATTTTTAGTTTATTTCTGATAAAAATCCCCCGTGTCCCGAACTTGAAAAGAATCGAATTTTTCCCAGTCCCTGTGGATTCGACCCTACTCACTACTATACACAGAAAATTCATTTTTCTCGAGTAGGTATTTATTATTGCACAGGCTCGACACCTGTCAATTTTTGGCGCCGTTGCCGGGGACTGGCGTTAATCATTTGTTTCTTTTTAAGTTCATTTTTTTTCTGGTATTTTTCTAGTTTATGCCTCGCTCTTCTCGTACAGGCGAATTAATTTTCGACCCTGAAGTAGAGAAGACCGCGCGTAGAACGAGAAAAGAAACCAGGCGGCTCAGGGAGGAGCAATACGATATTGCACCTCAGGAACTTGATCCAGAGGTTGAGCCGACAAATTTGTCTGGTGACAATTCAAGTGATTCAGACCAAGAGGAAGTCACTATGGCAAATGCACGAACACTAAGGGAGTTGGCTGCTCCTGATTTAAATCAGCAGCCCTTGTGCATTACTTTTCCACATTTAAATGATGACACTCCCTTTGAACTAAAATCTGGTCTAATTCATCTCTTGCCATCTTTCCATGGTCTACCAGGTGAGGAGCCCTACAAGCACTTGCAAGAGTTCGACGTCGTTTGCAACAGTATGAAGCCTCCGGGAATTACAGAAGAGCAAATAAAGATGAGGGCTTTCCCCTTCTCTTTGAAGGACTCTGCAAAAGACTGGCTCTACTACCTACCGCCTGGTAGTATCACCACGTGGGATCAATTGAAGAAAAAATTTCTGGACAAATACTTTCCGGCGTCTCGAGCTGCGAGCCTGAGGAAAGAGATATGTGGTATCAAACAACACCCAGGCGAGTCACTCTATGAGTACTGGGAGAGGTTTAAGAAATTGTGCACCAAATGCCCTCAGCATCAGATAAGTGAGCAACTGCTCATTCAATATTTCTATGAGGGGTTGCTTTTCAGGGACAGAAGCATAATCGATGCTGCAAGTGGAGGGGCGTTAGTGAACAAAACCCCTCGAGGAGCATGGGAGTTGATTGAAGGGATGGCTGAGAACTCACAGCAGTTTGGTTCAAGAGAGGACATCCCGACGCGTAGGGTGAATGAGGTGGAAACGTCCTCTATCCAACAGCAGATCTCCGAATTAACATCTTTTGTAAGACAATTAGCTGTGGGGAGTGCTTCACATGTCAAAGCGTGCGGGGTATGCACTGCCGTGGGTCATCCTACGGAAATGTGTCCAATGGTTCAAGAAGAAACTGCTGAACAGGTGAACATGGCGGGCCACGCGCCCGCGCCAAGAAAGCCGTACGACCCATACTCAAGTACCTACAATCCTGGTTGGAGGGATCACCCCAACCTTAGTTATGGAGGAAATAGGCAGTCTAACTTTGTGCCAAATAGACAGCAAGGACACCAACAGCAGTACCATCATCGCCCACCACCACTTTCAAACTCAAGTCCGTCCATGGAAGAGATGATGAAGCAATTACTTGCTAATCAACAAAAGACGGATTCAGACCTGCAAAGCATGAGAAATCAACTGGGACAGGTGCAATCATTGCAAAATCAAATGAATCAAATGGCTATAACAATCAACCGTTTGGAGTCCCAAGTTCAAGGAAAATTGCCATCTCAACCTGAGGCAAATCCAAAGAATGTAAGTGCAATGACTTTAAGGAGTGGCAAGGAAGTTCAAGGACCCGAACCGGTGATTCCTAAAGACAAGGACGAGGAACGGATTGAGAAAGAATTGGAAGAGGAGGGCACAGACAACAAAAATGCAAAGGTACCCTCGAACCCAATTCCTACAGCTAAAACTAATCCACCTCCCTTTCCTAGCAGGTTAGAGAAACCAAAGAAGCAAGACAAGGAAAAAGAGGTCCTGGAGATTTTTCGCAAGGTGGAGATCAACATACCCCTACTGGATGCGATTAAACAAGTACCCAGGTACGCAAAATTTTTGAGGGACCTGTGTGCCAACCGCAAGCGGTTGAAGGGGGATGAACGAGTTATAGTTGGGGAGAATGTTTCAGCAATTCTACAAAGAAAGCTTCCACCGAAATGCGGAGATCCAGGTATGTTTACTATTCCTTGTAGGATAGGTAATACTTTGATTGGGAAGGCCATGTTAGACCTGGGAGCCTCAATTAATGTCATGCCAAAGTCCATTTATGCCTCCTTAAACTTAGGCCCTTTGAAAGAGACTGGGATAATAATTCAATTAGCTGATAGGACCAATGCATACCCTGACGGGTTGATTGAAGATGTTTTGGTAAAAATTAATGAATTGGTTTTTCCAGCTGATTTTTATGTGCTCGACATGGAGGATGAACACTCCCGTGATCCGTCACCTGTGTTGTTAGGTAGACCCTTTTTGAGTACAGCCCGAACCAAAATTGATGTTAATAAGGGTACTTTGTCTATGAAATTTGATGGTGAGATTGTTCACTTTAACATCTTTGAGACCATGAAATATCCATCCGATTCAAATATTGGCTCTGTTTTCTCGATAAATGTTATTGACCCTGCTATACAGGAGGTTTTTGAAATTGAAGGCAGGGATGAACTAGAGGTCGTCCTGACCAGGCACTTTGAGTCCGAAACAACTTCTAGGGTAGAGTTGAGTGAAGAGCTTAAATGCGTGATTGGATCGTTGCAAACGTTACCAACCACGAAGACAAGGTATGATCTTGCACCGATTTTCATACCCGAACCTCACCAAAGGTTACTTCCATCTGTGGTGCAGGCACCTGTCTTGGAACTAAAACCACTGCCGAAACACCTAAAGTATGTATACTTAGGTGAAGGGGAGACACTTCCAGTGATCATCTCCGCGGGTTTATCAAAGGTGCAAGAAGAGAAACTACTTCGAGTTCTTAGGGAACATAAGCAGGCGATAGGATGGACCATCGCCGACATCAAGGGAATTAGCCCTGCGGTGTGTATGCACCGAATTCGACTCGAGGAGAATGTTAAACCCGTACGGCAAGCTCAACGGAGATTAAATCCTCTCATGATGGAAGTCGTAAAGAAAGAGATTTTAAAACTGCTGGACGTTGGAATTATATTTGCAATATCAGATAGCCCGTGGGTAAGTCCAGTACAGGTGGTCCCGAAGAAGGCAGGGGTGACAGTGGAATCAAACCAAGAGGGTGAGCTCGTACCAATTCGAAAGCCCACCGGATGGCGACAGTGTATCGATTACCGAAAGCTAAATGCCGTCACGAAAAAGGACCATTTTCCCCTCCCTTTCATTGACCAGATGGTGGAGCGATTAGCAGGTCGAGCTTACTATTGTTTTTTGGATGGATTTTCAGGTTATTTTCAAATTGCCATCGCACCCGAGGACCAAGAGAAGACTACTTTCACCTGCCCATTTGGAACATTTGCATACCGAAGGATGCCATTTGGATTATGTAATGCACCTGCTACCTTCCAAAGATGCATGGTAAGTATTTTTTCAGAATATGTTGAGAAAATTATTGAGGTTTTCATGGACGATTTCAGTGTATATGGTGAAAGTTTTGAAAACTGTCTAGATAACCTGAAATTGATCTTAGTAAGGTGTATAGAAACTAATCTCGTGCTTAATTGGGAAAAATGTCATTTTATGGTTGAACACGGGATAGTTTTGGGTCATGTTGTATCATCTACAGGTATTGAGGTTGATAAGGCAAAAATAGATGTTATATCTACTTTACCTTACCCCGCGAGTGTGCGGGAAGTTCGTTCTTTCTTGGGTCACGCAGGTTTCTATAGAAGGTTCATCAAGGATTTCTCGAAAATTGGAGCACCCTTGTTCCAACTTTTGCAAAAAGATGTATCCTTCGAATTTGATGAAGCGTGTAAGGGGGCATTCAATAAGTTAAAGGAGTTATTGATCACCTCACCTATTATCCAACCCCCTGACTGGAACCTCCCATTCGAGATCATGTGTGACGCCAGCGACTATGCAGTGGGTGCGGTATTGGGTCAAAGAGTAGGAAAGGCAGCTCATGCTATCTACTACGCATCTCGAGCCTTGAACGGAGCTCAATTGAACTATTCAACCACCGAAAAAGAGCTTTTAGCAGTTGTTTTTGCCTTAGAAAAATTTCGGTCTTATTTACTTGGTGCTAAAGTTATTATTTTTTCTGATCATGCAGCTTTGCGGTATTTGTTGACAAAAAAAGAGGCAAAACCGCGATTGATACGGTGGATATTATTGCTACAGGAGTTCAACCTGGAGATCCGAGATAAGAAAGGGGCGGAGAATCTGGTAGCAGATCACTTGAGTCGAGTACAAGTCGTCGAAGATGACATCCCATTGAGAGAAGCATTCCCCGAGGAGCATTTATTTTCTATTAACTCATCTTTGCCTTGGTATGCAGATATTGTTAATTTTCTAGTCACTGACAAATTTCCTACAGGATGGCCTAAGGCAAAGAGAGACAAGTTGAGGAGCGATGCAAAGTTCTACATTTGGGATGATCCTTACCTCTGGAAGCGGGGTGCTGATCAAATCATCCGTAGATGTGTAAGTGAAGTTGAATTTCAATCTATTCTAGCCTATTGTCACTCTTTTGCATGTGGAGGTCACTTTGGACCAAAGAGAACGGCTCGTAAGGTGCTAGAGAGTGGATTCTATTGGCCAACTCTATTCAAGGATGCCTACTCATTTTGTAAGTCATGTGATAAGTGTCAAAGAGTGGGTAATATCTCTCGTAGGGATCAAATGACTCAAACCCCAATGATTTTTGTTGAAATTTTTTACGTTTGGGGCATTGATTTTATGGGTCCTTTTCCTTCGTCCTTTGGTTTTTTGTATATATTGCTTGCTGTAGATTATGTTTCGAAGTGGGTAGAAGCAAAGGCTACCCGCACTAATGATTCCAAAGTGGTTGCAGAATTCGTTAAGTCTAATATTTTTGTTCGCTTTGGGATGCCGCGAGCAATTGTAAGTGATCGGGGTACTCATTTCTGCAACAAAACGATCGCTGCAATTTTTAGGAGATATGGTGTCTTGCACAAAGTCTCTACATCCTACCATCCTCAAACAAATGGTCAGGCGGAAGCATCAAACCGAGAGATCAAATCAATTCTAGAAAAGATAATCCGACCCGATAGGAAGGATTGGAGTGTGAGACTAGATGAAGCACTATGGGCATATAGGACGGCATACAAGACACCCATTGGCATGTCCCCTTACCGATTGGTATTTGGAAAGCCATGTCATCTCCCGGTCGAGTTTGAGCATAGAGCATTTTGGGCGGTCAAACAATGCAACATGGATATCGAGGAAGGCGGAATTCAAAGAAAGTTACAATTACTAGAGTTGGAAGAAATTCGAAATGAAGCATACGAGAATGCAAGACATTCGTCTGCGGGCAAAAAGTTTTACTATACCACTCCAAATTGAAACTATTTCCAGGTAAATTACGTTCTCGTTGGATTGGCCCTTTTGTTGTGACTAATGTCTTTCATTATGGTGCAGTAGAGATCCAA
This sequence comes from Coffea eugenioides, assembly GCF_003713205.1. NCBI lineage: Eukaryota > Viridiplantae > Streptophyta > Magnoliopsida > Gentianales > Rubiaceae > Coffea > Coffea eugenioides. The sequence continues at coordinate 4,212,054 of NC_040039.1, forward strand.
AGTTTGAAAACGGAGAAGAAATTTGTGGTGAATGGTCATCGTCTCAAGCCGTATTATGAAGGATTTCCAATTGAACGGGTGGAGATGATGCAACTGGAAGACCCGATTTGCTTAGTTTAAGCAAATTCTGAACTCCGTCTAGCCAAAGATGTTAAAGAGAGGAACTTTTGGGAGGCAACCCAATTTTTTTTTAAGTTGCTGTTACTTTGGAGTGATTTTATGTTTAAAGTATGAGTTTGAGTAATTTTGTTTTTTTTTCATTTGT
>NC_040039.1:4520213-4596524 GCF_003713205.1 Coffea eugenioides
TCTTAAGCAGAAAAGGACTACATGCATTCTTAGTTAAAATAAACATATCCTTCAACAGTATCCTGACATGAGGAATGCCTTTTGTTGCCTTTTCATTCGGAAGCAAAAGCAAATATTTGTGGGAGGAAAAATTCCAAGTCATACAACCTGTGTCAAAGAAGAAGACAGCAAACAGGTGATCTGTGTAAGAGCAACGCACTGGCAGAAGGGATTTAGATGTTTACAGTACATTGGAATCAATGTTTCCTTCCAAAGGAGGAGAAGTGTGTGGGTTTTGAAGCATGATGTGAAAGATGGGTGATGAAATTCTCGGGGAAGTTTCCAACGGCAGAACCAGCAGAACAGAACTGTAAAATCCATAGTAATGAAGGACAGGGATTCACTTGACAGGTGTTATTGCTGCCAAAAGTCATTTTGTGGTCGGAGATGTACACATTAGCAAATGGTAGGAAGAGGAGATTTTGCAAAATGAAAGCAAGTGGTTGGTGGTTACATTCATCACAATAATCTTATTAACTATAAAGGTTGCACCACAAGGACAGCTATAAAGGTTGTCACATGGAATTTGAATCTTCCTTTTTATTCTGTTCTTTTTTTTTTGGGTCAGTTTGATTAATTCATCCATAACATCCCCTTTTATTCATCCCCAATTAACCCAATTTCACATACGCTGCTGTTGCAGAATTAGTATTACTCACAATTCAAGGTAAAAGCACTCATTTACAAAATTTAGATTCCGTCTTACCTGAATTTTCCTTATGCAAGAAAGGAACAGCAATATCAGAAGTAAAAGCATCCTAGATACAAAATTTAGTTGTCAAATGGAGCAGCTAGACATCGGATGCTGTCCTTCAAAATGAGGAATCATTTGGATCTTTAAGACAAATTCAAAAAAGCTACCATCTTAAGTTTTACTGTATGACACTATGTCTAAGTACTCTTGGAGAGCTGTTATGCTTCTTTGCAACAGAAAAAACATAAACAAAAGATAAGAAACCAGAAAACCTGAAAATCACCATAACTGAAGAAACCGTCGCTTACCAACTCCACAATGCAGAACGATATCAGAAAATTTCCGAATAAACATACGAAATAGTGTATCAGACGAATTGAAAGGCCAGTTTTGTTTCCCTACAATTTTCCCATCCACATCTACTCTTCCTGCCATTTCGTCTTCCCCAAATCCTTAACCCTCTGTCACCCACCTTGCTCCTACCCCATTTCCCATGCGTTCCCGGAGAAGAAATAAAGTAATAAAAAAAAAGCTATCAATTTTGTTGCAAATGTATAGGTTACCTGGTAGTAATCTTCCTTCAGATGGCAATTTTCAACGAACACCGTAGCTCCACTGTTGCTAAAAACCCAGATACCAATTCCCGTTCAAACTCCATGCTAAAAACTCCATGATGTTGTTGATTAAGCTACCTTCTTAAAGGTTTACCTGTTTGTCTTCAAATTGGAGAGAGTTAAAAATCGGGTGGAAGAAAGAGAAAGAAACAAGGGATTCGGTGGTGAGAGGGGCGAAGGATTTAGGTTTTTTACAGAGAGTTTATTTGATTGAGGGTTTTAGGAGAGAGCACTCGGATGAAAAAAGAGTAAAGTACATTGGATTCATTGGAGTAGTTAGAATATTTCCCCCAAAAAAATGGCGCCGAAGTGTAGCGCCATTCTCTTTGCCGTTTTTGTTTTTCATTTTTTACTTCTATTTGGATAAGTTAGAGTGATACGATGTCGTACTGGTCATTTTCTTTGTCACTTTAATGACGTTCCTTACTGCATGTTACATTAACTTGCTGTTGTGACACTTTTAGGAAAATGTCATATTAAGTGTGTGACTAAAGGTGCTTTTTGTAGTAGTGAGGTGATTATTATTGCATAGACTCGACAACCTGTCAATTTTTGAAATCCCTACTACTACCACCGCTTTGATAGCTTGAAGAAGATGTCCATGAAGACATGGCAGAATCAATTTCCAGTGCTTACCTCTTTTCCCAATTCAATTGCTGCCTATGTGAGGCACGGATAACTCCAATTTCTCTCCTAATTGACCTCTACCATTTTGCATCGAAAGAAAAGCGAGAATGGGCATTGAAACCCTAAATAGCAAATGGGTTGATATTCATTTATCACAGGGTAAAATAGGTAGCTAATGTCATCTTTTTCTTTTAAATATTGTTAATTGCAAACTAAAGATACACCAGAAATGCGCGACTCTCAAGCATGGTTAGTTTAGATGGTTTCTATCTAAGTTACACTTTAGTTAAAACTATAGGGAATTAAATTGAATATTCTCCAAATCACAAGAAATATTGGTATTTTACACAGACATATATTTCTCCAAGGCTTCCCTTTCTCTTCAACTCAAGAGAGAAGAAGATTGGGATGCTTAATCGATAATGAGCTTTGAATTCGAACCGAACAGGACCCAGGCATGAGGCAGAGGTTGTCGAATAGAATTAGGTAAGCAAGAAGGATAGCATATTAGCCCCACCCCAATGGATGATTACTTTTGGAGTTTATTGTACGTAAGATTGTTTGTTTTTGCTAGGTGATTTTGCAACAGATTAACTTTACCACTGTACTTAAATATTGTAGTAGTACTACTGAATACTGGAAAATGGAGATTAATCTTGAAATGCCCTCTTCGCTCCATGACAGTGATGACTTAGGATTGAATGGAGGAGGAGCTGGAATAAGAGTAGTAGACAATCACAATAACACGATTGAAAATCATTTTGAGTCCTCGAAAGAGGAGGAGAAATGGGGATGAGGGGGACACAAAGTATGATGAAATGGTGTAACTGCCTTGTGCTACGTGATTTTGAGCCTCAAAAAGGTCAAGAATTTGACAGCAAAGAGGCTGCCTACTCATTCAACCAGGAATATGCTCGCTCTGTGGGCTTTGGGATTACCATCAAAGCCAGTCGCCGCTCCAAGAAATCTGACAAGTTCATTGACGTCAAAATTGCATGTTCTAGATTCGAGACCAAGCGAAGCCCTCGTACTACTGCTACTGCTAACAATAGCACCGCTAAGACTAACTGCAAGGCCGGTATGCATATGAAGAGAAGTCCCGACGGCAAATGGTATATATATAGCATTGCTAAGGAGCACAATCATGATATTTGTCCTGACGACTTCTACATTGCCCTCCAGGGAGGAAAACACAAGCAGCAGCTCTCAAGTTCAATTATCGATCAATGTCGAAAGAAAGGACTGCATTTGGCATTAACTACAAGGAGGATGTAAACTTCTTGCCAGATCACTTTGTCCCTTGTGCAATCTGAATTTCAAAATATGTACTATGCCGTGGATCTTGGTAACAAGAAGGAAAAACGTATGCAGAATGTTGTCTGGATCGATCCCAAGGGTAGAAATGATTATGAACATTTCTTTGACGTAGTTTTCTTCGATACCAGCTACTTAGGAAAAGGATACACACTTCCCTTCCTACCTGTGGTTGGGGTGAATCATCATTCCCAGCACATTTTGCTTGGCGGTGCACTGATTGGAGATGATCTTCTTTGTCTTTTCTTTTGCTTGGTTGATGCGCACTTGGCTAAAAGCTGTTGGTGAAAACATATTGGTGGGAGCCTAATTCCAATAAGTTTACTCTTGAATATCGGGCTTTATTTTAAGTTGATGTGTGTTTTCAATTTGGCTCCAGTAGCAGCCAATGTTTTAAAGACCGGACCGTTAATTGAACCGGTGAAGTGAAAGGGTCGAGGTTCAACCGATCGGACCGGTTCAACCTCGGTTCAATGAATTTTTAAAAAAATAATTTATATAAATATATATATGTACAAAATAAGACATGTAATGGACTAATTTAATATTTTATATGATGAAAAGTTTACTATTTTTTAATAACTTGGATTTTTAAAAATAAATTTTTTAAATTATAAGTTAAAACAAATAAATTTCATCTCAATTTCAATTATATCTAAATCCAACCCCAAAATATCACAATATTTTGAAATTATACAAAATTCATGTCTCTGAGAATTTAGATATTATGAACTTAAATTTTAATTTACGTTTTGGGATTTAGAGATTGCAATTTAAAAAAGAAAATTTGGAGTTCGAAGGAAGTCAAGAAAATCGAAAATAGAAATGTAAACTTGATAAGAAACAAAAAATAAGATAAAAGTGAGTGGTTGTGGCATTAAATAATTTGGGTTAAAAAAAATTCTTTTTTAACTTTTTTCAATTTAATGGACAAAAACAAAATTAAAAGATGGAAGAAAACATCAATAAATTAAAAATAAAGAGGTTTGATTAAAAAGGGAGTGACAAAAGAAAAGAGGATAGAGAGAGAGAGAGAGAGTTGAAAATTAAAAAGAAAGAGCCATGAGGGGATGAGATTTTGTAAGAAAAATGGAAAAAAGAAATATGAGTGTTTGCTTTATATAAATAAGTTATCAAAAAAAACTAATAAGATGTGATGGTGCAACGGTTAATACATTGGTCTTTTATTACAAAGGTCTTGGGTTCGAATCTTGATAGCTGCATTTTGCAAAACTTAAAAAAAAAAAAAAAAAAAAAAAAAAGGGAAGCTGAAAAACCGGAAAACCGGGTTCAATCCGGTTTCACGGTTCAACCGGTTTTGAGGCTAGCAACAAACAATGTTTGAACCCGTGTCCATGGCGGTTCGTTTCAACCGGTCGAACCGGCCGGTCCGGTCCGGTTTTCAAAACATTGGTAGCAGCAGAAAAACTCAAAATGCTGGATGCGTCAAAAGAATACATATTACAAATATCTTATTTCTTAAAGGGGTGTAAAAAGCATGCAAGACCTTCCTGTCTTTCAGTTGTAATAGTCTTTTATATATATATATATATATATATATATAAGAAAACCGTAGCCGCTATTCGAGAGTGTGCAATGGATAAATCTCACCCTGTGCAATAGCTTGCCAACCACACGGAGGAGTAAGATGCACTAGACAGGTCCCACGCGACAAGCAGATGTCCCATAAAAGGTTCGAATCCGAATTGACAGAAAAACATGACGCCAACTCTATCATCTCGACTAACTCAAGGAACAATAGTAACATTGTTGCTAACTAAACGCTTTTCTTTTCTGTTTTAGGAACATTTCAATTCAATTTTGACACAAGTTGGTCATTATGCTTCTCAGCAGAGTACTGAGTTGAGAAATATGGATCTTTGTGGTTTTGTGTCACAAAATGTATCATAAATTGCTTTAACTCATATTGAGATTGGCAGTTTCTGGGGCAGCTTGGTTTCTGAGCACCAACATCCACCGTACCTTGCAGGACATGGCATGCTAAGGGCTGGTTTTGGCTGTAGCATGAATAATGAGATGTTCATCCATTGAGCATTTCTTTGTTGCTGTACCGGGGTAGGTAAAATCTGCAAACTATCTGCTTGACAAGTGTTTTCTCCGTGAATTTGTTTTCGTTTTACTTACTAGATGTTTAACAATTCTCATACGACTATACCAGTAGGAATTCGTGTTTTGCAATTTTAAGGTTTGATAGGTTAAACATGGTCTAGTTGTCCTACACAACTAGACCATAGCCACAATTTTATTGCAGGGCAACCAGCAAAACAAACTCGTAGGAGCACTTGCATAGCTGTAAAACGTGCTGTTAATTCACAAATAATCCAGGTTTAAGGGATATGACAAAATCCCGCATCATAAATATGCACTGCCTGGAAGCTACCCTGCTTAAAAGTTTTTTTTTTTTTTCGCAGACTGCTTAGGCCAGGCAACATTTTTTTTAGTCCTTTTTCATCATTTTAAGATACATCTTGTACGCGATATTACACCCAATCTCCCACCTACATGTTATAGGTTTCTCCTGTATATCCTCAACTTGGAGCCTCGTGATCTGTCATTCCGAATTTAACAGTTTTTGTTTGCTCCTCACTATAATCTCCATTCAGCAATGCAGCCTCATCTTCAATCATATAAGCTGGTTAGTCTTTGGTACTCTCAGCCTTCCCCCTTTAGTCCTACATTATTAGTAGCTTCTTAAGTACGGTATCTAAGTTCTTGAGCTTGAGACATAGTTCTCCACTATGTTCACCTGGTGCAACCTTAGCCCAGGAAGAAAGTACAACACATTTATGCTTCAGCAGAAATGTCCCGAGCATGGAGGGTTTCAGACCAGTATTTAGGAAACCAGAAATGAACAAAAACAAGGGGATGGTTAGAACTTAGAAGTGAACCAACAAACCTCCAGCAGAACTATGTACCATAGCTACAGACTCTGAATATCTTGCCTCTTCATCAATCTGCACCACAAACCATTTTTCGTGTGAATCGTTGCTCCTGTGACGATTTCCACAGACTCTGGAGATCCTTTCAGTTCTATATCAAACTCTTGCAGCAACATAGCCAATGCTATTGTTGACTCCATGAATGCAAATTGGTCTCCAACACACTTTCTTGGGCCCCCTCCGAAGGGCAGGAATGCAAAATCTGACATAATCTGATAACAGCAATAATGGCCATATTGGCAAATTTCTAAGAGTTTACACACTATAGTCCTCGGAATAAAAAAAATAAAATAAAATAAAGAACCACTATTAAATAACCTCATTTGGATATAAAGCTCCAGGACTTCTGGATGGATCAAAACCAGCCCATCCTTCAATGCCTTGGCTCACTCTTTTTACTAGAAAGCGTTCAGGTTCAAAGTCATTGGGATTATCCCATAAGTATGGAGATCTATGAACATTGTATACCTGCCAGATGCAGTTAATTTAATAGGAAATCCTAAATAGCTGCCCAAAAATTCATTCTGCTACACATGATCGTTGCTAACAGTTTTCAAGTCTAATTTTCTATCACTAGTTGTGAGTATCAAAGCTATCATATGCACTTTCATCTTTTTATATGCAACATAGTAGATATATTCCCCAACAAAAAGGAAAATAAAGGCTCACAGATAAGAAAATATCAGTGCCAGCAGGTATTGCATATCCATTATTGTCACCTTTATGACCTCCTGCAGATGTGAAGCAATGGACTTAGAAGTAGCTGAAATTATGGCATTGCTAATGAGAAACAAATTGAACAGCAGATGTAATTCCAAAAACAAGTTGTTTTCATGGTTGCAAAAATACGAGAAGATGCTAAACTTAGTTGTTCATTAAAAGATTTTCAAGGTATCATGACCTCATTGCGTCTAATTTTTGGCACTACTGCATAAGCTCATTCTCCATTTCTGTAAACAAAACCCCGCACAGAAAAGGGGGGCAGCAGAATATATATATGTATCTTTTTTTTTGGGGGGGGAGGGTTGGGGTGGAGGTGCGGAGGAGGGGGTTGTGTGTGTGTGGAGGGGTTGATGAGTTGAGCAGAAGAGAACTTATTGCATCCCAGTAGAGAGCTGAAAAAGAAACAACGCAAGAAGTAAAATGTTCAAGAGTGTCTGAAACATCTTTTCTAAGGAAAATTCTAAACACTTGTACTCTTTAGATATCAAGCACCACATATGTAGCTTGATGCGAGATGATATGTCACTCCCAAAACTTAGAGCTTTGAGTATTAGATATGTCATTAGCTGTCAGTTTGAGACTCAGTTTGGATGGTGGATGCATGCAAATACAGGTAGGTGACGCTACAAACTTCAAGTACTATGAGCTCCTCAAGACTATGTTGCTAAGAGGAATTAAATGCAAAGCTTAGTTGCCCCTCGAATCCAAATCAGACCTTCAACAAAAATTTGTTTTCCTGTTATGAAGTTGGCATGATCTGTTCAACTTACTATAGGACCATACCAGGCAACTTGTCTGATTTCAGAGAACGCCTAATAAGGAGTGGAGGCTGCGGATATAAGCGTAGCGTCTCTACAACAACAAGTCGTATGTACCTGACAGCATCCAGATGGCACACAGCCATTTAGAATGCAAAAAGTATAAAGGCTTTATGATATTTAAGATCAAAGTTAATATTTTGACTCTTTTAGTCTACATTTAAAAGTAGCAAGATAAGGCAATATAGTAAAATGAAATGAACTACTACTTTATGCAATTGGATAAATACAACGTACCATCCTTCAAATATGTACTTGACAAAAGTGTTATAATTAACCTATTTACACTTTTTTGGGGTGTTTCTCAAGAACATTTGCTGTAGCTACTTTATTGGAAAGAGAACATGTGAGATAAAAAGGAAAATGGACTACACGTTAAAAGTTTTCTAAAATCAGGTCTTATTTTTTTTGAAAAAAGCAACCCATCCAAACAGGCCAAAGTTTATTCCATTAGTGATTCTCTAAACCATGAAGCTGGGCTCTTAGGTTGCCACAGAAGAAACATATACCTCAAGCAGGTCCATGAAATTAACCTCTTAAAACTTTTTAAGCAACAAAAAATTGATTTAGGTCAAATTTCAATCCACAGTATGAGTATTTTGGTATGTTAGGGGGCTCTTTGCTGCGTGCAATGTGGATCTCTTCATTTTGGTGTTACATCAAGAACTAAACTGAATGTCAGTTTCACCCAGATTGCCAATTTAACTGCCCATTCTGATATACTTCTATATCTCTTGCCAGATTACCAAAACAGTTGTCAAATGCATCACAAAATTTGTGAACTTTTTACATGAAGTTATTGAACTAAAAAGGAATCAAGAATGAATTCTCAACTGAACTTCTTCTCTATGGTCAGGAACCTCTTATATACCAAAAACAAAGCAAGCATTAGGTTTTCAGACCCATCTCAATTAATTTCTCTTGCAGAAACAGATAGCAATGAGGAATATATTCATATAGTAGGTTTACTGTATGCATCATCTCACACTCAAATTTATTTGAAGTCGCAGAAAACAAGCTACAGAAGATCAAATTTCTGTGTCTACATGTGTTATGTTATAATCAAGAGGAGATGCAAAACTTTCACATTCATTCTTCCAGTGTATTAGATGTTGTGATATATTATATCACGGTCATGAAATCCACTTTGGGTATACTCATGTATGTTGGAAATAACTACACAAATAATTTAATGAGCAGCATAGCATAGTAGTAAAAGAACTCCGGAAAGAGATTTTACTATGGCAATAGGAGTTTCATGGAGCACTACCACATACTCTAGTTTTTTAATTGATTCTATGGTTATCCTTCTTTGGCCTAGCACTGAATCAATCTCAGCCTGTGCTTTCTTCATTTTGCTGGGATGCTGCAAAACAGCAATTTACCATACACCATATGTAATACAAGTTGAGAAATCTGTTGCTGAAGAACGAGGAAACATTGAAGAAAACCAATCTAAATCCACTTTCTAGAGACATTCTCAAAGAGTTTTGAATGTCACTAAGATAAAACCTACTTGTGCAAGAAGGAAAACAGCCCAAGTAAGCACAGCAGCTGTAGTTTCATGGCCAGCAATAAGCATTGTCATCAGATCATCTCTAAGCTGCAAAATGGAACAGCAGCAGATTATAAACTCCAACATATAATAGTGCAGATGCAAAAGCATACATAAGCAATCTAAATGAGAAAGGTATTAAAGTGTGGATAGTTAAGGTAGCTAGCATACTTGGAGGTTGAGATATAATTGCCAGAGATTACAATGTCAAATTAGCAAGCAATTGCATAAATTCTGCTAAGAACAGCCAGATTCAAGTAATGTAAATGCTTTTCTAACTCGTGAAATGATTTGAACAATCACCTATGTAAATTCATTTCTCCATACAGCATAACTTGGCCAAACATACCCACATGTTCATGTGCAAATTGGAAGAAGAAAATTTCCTCACTGAAGTAGTACAATAGGTAAAGCGGTTGTTTTGGATACAGAAGTTCCATCAGCAGATGAAGAAAACACCACAAGTAACTTTTACTCTACCTGACAATCATCAACATCTGCACCTCTCATATCAACTAAAAAACGCAACAGACTGGCATCCTGCAAACTTCAAGAGTTATGGTGCCAAATTTACTACCTTGTTACTTTCAAATATCAATACAGGAAGTGCATAAGGATTATGCTCACTTTAAGTTTTAAGTAGTCCCTTTTCTGCAGTTGCTCAATGTCTGTTTCCTGTGCCAGAATGCAACCTCTTGATAATAAACAATACAATGGTGAATCTACTAGAATAAACGGGTGCAACGATGCAATTAGTGTAAAGCAAAATGGCCACCTGTTCCTCATTGGAAGACAAATAACTACTCTTGCCAATATTCAGGTAAGGTTCTAAGCCTGGCTTGGGAAAGGAGTCATCAAAAAGCTTTTGATTCTTCAATGGTAAATAACAAAACACATTCCAAGGATATTTCAAACTACCAAAGCTAGTTTGCTGTTTCTTCTGTTCTCCTATATCCTGAGTTCCTGACAATGAAAAACTGTATAGTTCCTTACTGATTATGGAAGAGTGGGTGCCAATGCTCAATGTACCAAGCACTAGTATCTAGTCCTGATATTTGCTATTTCTTCTTTTCTACTCAATCCAGACAAAGCAAAACTGGTGATTGTTCTAGATAAGGAAGATTGGGTTGTCTATGCTCCAGCTATGAGAAAAGCCAAATTACCCAAACAGAGACAGGGTGGACCATATTAAGCAAAAAGCATGTGTACCGTATAATAATAAAGTGAAAACAACCAAGATCAAGTATCTGTACAATGATGAATGAAGAGGATCTATGCCAGTTTCAGTGTCGAAGAATGTACAAGAGAGAAGCAAGGCAAATCCTTGAGTTACATCAACAATTCTTTACACAAGACTTTGCAGCAAAAAATAGATATACTACCTTAAAGAAGAAAAACAGCCAAAGTAACCAAATTTCTGAACTCATTCGACACACTCAACGTCCAAAAACAAAGATAAGAACAATATTAAAAAATATGTTGGGTTCATACTACTTTTAGACTAACAGAACTTATAAGGCAAAGAGAACCTTAGTTAATGCAAGCATCAACTGCATGAAAACATGTCGGGTTTCACTACATGCCTCTTGGATCCCAACATAATTGAAAGGGGGGAAAAAACAAAAAGAAATCCTCTACCTCTCTGTCTTTTGCTGTCTCTTCCCTCCCTCTCTACTTTCTGCATGAAGGTCAAGATATTCTAGTATCTAGTTTTGGTGTCTATGAATTTGAATGACTCAATGGATGTTAATAGATTTATGAACCACAAGACAAACAAAAGAATGACCAATCAAGCTTGAATTTGGTATTTGGGCCTTGAAATCATGTACTCCCAAATGTTTTGAGCAAAGCTAAGGCTGGAAAGATATGAGCTTTATGGGACTAAACAGCAGGTGTAGCCTGGATGACTCGTCAACTCATTCGGGGTAGGAGAAGAAAGAAGAGGATAAAAAGAGACAAAAGAGAGCAAGAACATACAGTTTAAAGGAATAAGACTAATCTCAAAGTCCATCCACAGATAACTACACAACAGAAAGTCATGTCATTCTCCCTCTAACAGAAAGCCCACTATTTCTACAGTAAGAAACCGTGTCGCAAGTTTAGTGCCATGTGGTGCTTAAGCACAAACCACTCTATTAACCCCTTCCAGATTTTCAAGAAAAACTCTAGAAATTAGTGCATTATAATATCTTTGTTATGACTTCTGCTCTCCATTTGAATATCTTGGAATTGATAGTCCTTGACACCATGGAGGGAATTTTGTATATGTCACAAAGATGATGGTAAGGACAACTTTTTCGGAGTGTGGCAAATCAAAAGCAGAAGGATGAAATATGGGTTATTATAGATGAAAAATAAGTTGAAAAACTCATGAGTTTTGTTTGTGATAGTAATGAATCTGATAATTGTCTTCTATGAAAGATGGAACCAGGTTGTGATATATTACCACTGTGTTCAAGATAGACAAATGTCTCTCTCAGGTAATAATATAAAGAAAGGAACACAAGTAGCATATTTTGTGGACCAAGTGTTTGGTTAGTTTAAAGGTTAACAAGCTGACTTCTATCACCTACATGCTCCAGAGGGGAATGGCAGGAGCATTAAGGACATCCATGTCTTTTGATACGCTTCAGATATTATGTGAAAGGGTAAGGTTGGCTGTTAATGATAAACGAACCAAAACTGCTTCTTCAAGTAGTTCTGGAGTTATATACTCCTTACCTGTCTGGTCTCTTTTGCATTTCTGATAAGATCATCAAGACAGTCATTGATAAACTTAAGGTCTTTCTGGAACTTTCGCTGCCTGGGGACTAGCCATTTTGCCAGAGGGAATTTCCAGTAAGGTATGTAGAAAGTTGATCGATGTTCAGCTTCAAAGAGAGTACCGTATACAGCCTGAAAAAATACACCTAGATATGTATTGACCATTTTGATAGCAAAAAAGTTAATCAAGAAACACAAAAGCATGTGATAAATTATAAAGCCAATAGTAAAAGATTTTAAAAAACCATTAATTGCTGACATGCTATCAACCTCAAAAAGAAGGGTAGAGACAAGAAATGGCATAAGTTACAATATTTGCAAGCAAAAGCTTAATTGGTGAAAAAATACTCAATCGAAGGACCAAAATATGGAAAACATATAGATACATCCAACAACGTCTGGTAGACATACCAATTATACAATCTGAGAACAGTATTTCATGAGAGTTCACAAGACAATGCTACGTGGCATTTTATTTGTTTAAACTTATCATTAGAGGAAAGCACTCAAACTTATTAGCATTAGCTCTCTTAATTTGACTATAGTAGTATCTACAATTTAAAGTTGTACACATTCCTTCAAATTACTCGTTTACACTTAATTTACATGAAAACTAAACCAACTTTTGATATTAGTCCTCTTGATTTTAATAAATAAAACAGTATTCTAAATGCACAATTTTTCGCCCTTAGTTGATTACAGATAATTTCTATTTTAGTTTATTCTTCTTATCTGGAAAAAGGTCTATTTCCTATTACTACATTTGATTTAAACTCCCATCTTTTACTCTCTTATCTTATATACTAAATCAATCTCCAAACGTTTTCCATTATCTCACATACATCTTTCCTAAGCTCTTGCAATCTCTATAATTTATTTGTTTTTGTTTTCAGGGTAAAATATCTAAGCATTAGCATTACAATATACTTGTAAGTAGAGGTATAGAAAATTAATATCATCATTTTCAAGTGTTAATTAAGCTCTTCTTACCAAGATGGCATTAAGACTTTTAAGTTGTCATCTCAAATTGTAATGATGTAATCTTTTTCAAGCAGTCAAGCATAATCTCATCCTACCATCTGCCCTTCTAAAAGCTGGACACAAATGACATTATTTTCCATTTTTCCCGACAGATATCAACACATTTGTAACACTGGAAAAGTACACGGCCAACCAAGTCCATGATATCCCCCTTCTCCCAGTACTCATATTTTTGCTAGAGAAGCAAATCAAACTCATGTAAATAACTGTATTTGCTGAATTATGCAAGAAAAACCCAAGAAAGTGCTTCTGGATGTTAGTAAAGAAAGGGAATCTTCTCACCCCACAGACAAATAAGCACCAATGAGTAGATGGATAAAGAATTATGGATAGAGTTCTTTCTACTTCCTCCACATTTCAGTTGATTTACATGTCTCTAAGAACATAAGAAGGCAAAGCACAGAGGAAAATAAGATGGGAAAAGAAAAGAAAATGAGATGAGAACTGTCATTTCTACTTCTGTCCCACACAGGTTGTTCTGGCCGCTTTATCAAGAACTCAAACTGACTAATATTCATGATTTTAACTGATCAATTTGATTCTTACCAGTCAATTTCTACTTAGCTGAAGCAATTGGGATTCGAATTTCATAGATATATCCTAAAAAGTAATCATGTTGAACATATACTGCAGTAAAATATTTGCGAAATGAATTCCTGCATTAGTTTACTTGTTTTCTTAATTGATTTCATTCATCTCCTTGATTTACTGAGTACCATATAAAATGATAAGAGCAGAATTCTCTACAACCATGTCAAGTTCATGCCAATTTTTGACATTATCATATAAATGCTAAGCATGAAAAAGTTTACTTCTGAGAGGGTTCAAAAACTATTTACTTCTGTAGTCATGAACATGTTGAATGCAGTAAGTCCTTTGAAAATGATTTTCCAAGAAAATATTTGCTTTCCCTAATTTCTTATGTTTGCTTGACTTGGTATCTCCTGCAAAACTAATATCCTTAGTACTCTGTTCTGGTAAATAACCATGGATGAGATTGGATAACACACATAACCAACCAAAAATGTTATCCAAATTACCCACGGTAAGCCCAGCAAAGAATGCAAGAAATATTGAAGAAGTTGCCAAAGTTACAGCCAAAAATCAGCCAAAAATTTAAGAATACGCCATTGTTACTGGTATTTGTAGATTTTTCCATAAAAAATTAATTTAATATCCACAATACAAGAATCTTAGTACTGCTATGACAAATTACATCCTCCTATGGGAATGACCTTTAAACGCTAACCCGAAAGTTTCAAATCAACCTTGCAAAACACCACAAGCAGCTTTTTTAGTTCTAGATTTTTCCTCCCAATCTGCCAATCTCTCAAGTCAGGCCCTAGATTTATGTAAGAAAGAGAGAGGAAGAAGCAGGAGATAAGCGCATTGCAGAGAAACAACAGGAGGACTATGCATCTGAAAAGGAATAGGAAGAAGATAATGGGTATCTTGCTTCGAAGAGATGAAGTGGTCTGGTTTATAAAAAAACTTGCAAAGAGAACGTTCCATTAGGTGTTTAACATCAAATTGAGTAAAAAATTTTCCAGCAGAAAAAGTTTCCTTCGCTTCTGATGTAACCAAGCACAGAAAATTGGGAAAACACCAATGGAAAAATGTTTCACAACCAACCAAACGGACTACCTGGTAAAAGAAATCCATCCCGCTAAGTGTTGAAGTAAACAACGAACAGAGTGTCTTCAATCTATTACTCCAAACTAGAGATCTAAGAGTGACCAGTTCCATCTTTCCAAGGTATTTACTTTTGTCATAAGGCCTTTAGAAAGGCCTTTGATGTTTAAAAAAAATACGATTGAAAAAAAAAAGACCTCACTTTTCCCAGCACTCATGAACCGTTGGTAAAAATTAGAGTAGTCAAACAGAACATGTTGTTGCAAATATCATACAATAGTAGAATGAGAAAATGAAAGCAACTAGAAGAGTACGGCACAAGCCAGGGAAGAGAGGTAAAGGAAAAAGGAAACTAATGCAGCAAAATAACTTAATTTGCTGAGATATTTAAATGATTAAGAAAGTAAGCTAAAAAGAGTTGTTCAAGAGAACTTTGGCACAGAAGATAGAGATGACACTCATGACAGCATGTAATTGCACAATCATCAATAAATATTAATATTTCAGTTGCTCAACTATACATCTACTCAACACCTTTAAGAATCCCAATATTAGTTGCAAGGAAGACAATACAAAACCTAAGAATACATGCTGCTGGTGCATAAGAACATGCCAAGGGAGGAAACACAATTAAAAGCAAACTAAGTCAAACATCCATGAGCATTGGAGGAGGAAAGAAGTACCTAGAAGTACTATCTATATGTACACAAACTCACGAAGTTTGAACTTTTTACCTTAATAACAGGAGATTCTTTGGTAACCGAACCAAAATCGTAATTGAAAACTCCAAGACCAATAATATCTAAAGCCAAACTGGAAAATTCGGCTTCAAGGTCCAACTCAATGGTCTTCCCTCCTTTTCTCCCTTCTCCAGCAAGAAGTTTTTCAAACTTTAGCATCGTTCTCTCAGAGCAATCAGTAAATACTTTGACCATGGCCTCCAAGTACAGTGCATGAAACCCAGGAGCAATAACTGTAAGGGGGAGATATATAAGTTTGAAAAGAAGGATAAAAGAAGAAGAGTAGAAGAGAGGATGTGGAAACAGAAAAAGCTTTTAACATGTGGAGATCTATCACTATGCAATTTACTAAGCTTTTGAGAGGATTGCAACTTACATAGGTATGTGGTATAAGATACTTCTGGGTCATTAATTTCCCATGGACCAAAGTTCCAATTTACAAATTATCACCTATCAGTATGTGTACCATATATAATTCTACTGCTCTTTCGCCATTTCAAGAGCTATCATTTATGTCACCAGCATTATGGAGCGTTGCAACGTTGCAAATCCTAGTAAACCCTTTGGACTTACTACAGCAATGAGTGAACATAAAAAATCATATGATCATAGAGAAAGCAAAAGTGCCCAACAGCATAAAAACCGTAAAACTTGGATGTTTGCTTTCCATCAAACATGACAACTACTTATACTGACGACACTAAGCAGACCACAACAACAAAATTACATAAAAAATACTCAAACATGAACACGGAAAATCAAAATGTGCAGAAGACGCAGAATTGAAATGAATTGTAACTGCATAGTTACTGATCGGATGTTTTTTACAAGCTAATGAAGTTGAAACTTATAGTTTATATCATAGTCAATAGCCACAGAACAGAAGAAACAGAGACTATAACAGTGTCATCACATGTCTTGTTACATAATCGCCTAATCTAAAATGCATACTTCCAAATAAGGAATGAAATAAGTGTAAAACATGTAACTGCTCTTTCTTCTCCAGATTCGGGAAAGCAAACATGATAGCTAAAATTATCAAGTTACTTTCACAGATTTTGATCTACTTATTCAAACCATTCAATTAACAGTTTTAGAAAATTTTCTCTGGCAAACCAGATTAAACTACAGTGGATTTCTGCTTTTAATGAGTAGGAGGTTAACCAAAATAAACACCCCCCCCCCCCGGGTTTCTCCCGTAATTTGCTTTTTGCAGTATAGATCCTATTCTGTGACATTTGTCTTTTGAAATAGCCAAACGCCATGAAGATTATTTCCAGAAACACAAATTCTTGGCTGCTGAAATTTCAAGCCAGTACACCAAATCTATGGAAACTTCAACTGGAGACAGTATTGCAAAGGACTACCACTCCATGAACCGAATTTGATATAGGGCCTTGCCATTCAGCTGTCAAAAGCTCTGATGATAAACTTACTATAGCATTCTGGATAAATTTTGTATTGTTAAGATAATGGAGAATGTCATAAGTTACTATTACAAGTCAATAAATGGATTGGAAATAGTAGAAGAAAAAAATGTAGATACTCAACTTTGGATTCGATAAGGAACATAATAAGGAAAAAAAATAAATACACATTTAATATCTCCTTCTGAATTTGCCAGCTTTTTTCATGTTATGAAACTTCAATGTAAGTTTATCAATTCTTCTGTGCTGTTACTTCATAAGATAGCTTGTTCTTCATTGTTGTGTTTTTTTCATAACAATACTTATTCCAACACAAGCCCCTTCAGCCCCTCCATCTTGAGGCCTATGACTCACCTCATAGAATGAAAAACTTTCTTCCTCCTTCATCCATCAATGGAAGCCTTGACATACCGTTCAAATTTTAACTTTTAAATAGAAAGCCTCAAATCTCCAAAAACACTGTTTTTCACCTTTACTGACAAGCTGGAACTACCTACATAACTTAAAAACAAATTTTTACCAAAACAACTTAATAATAAACAGATAAAAAGCACAAAGATGAGGTATCTTGGGCTTGAGCAACATCATGCAATAGCCAAGTTAAGTTGATATACAATAAGAGATTCAACTAAGCAGCGTAGGCCACAGTTTCAACCGCATCATGCAATTTGCAGATGAGATCAGAGTTTGTATTTGCTGGTTGAAGATTGTTGAAGATATGTGATCTAATATTATGGAAAGATTTGATATTGTAAATATTAGAAAAGATATGATTATAGTATCATGTATTAATTAGGTATCATATGATTATAGTATCATGTATTAATTAGGTAGTAGATTGATTTAGATTAGCATGATTTTAGGATCTAAATTAGGTTACACTTGTGTATATATATATGTATATTGTGTAGTCCAAAGGAATGGAAGAAAAGTATTTTTTCTCCCCCTTTTTTCTTAGTTTTCATGGTATCAGAGCCCTACCATCAAGGTTAGGGTCTCTGTCCGCTGCCGGAAAATTCAGTAGTCATCATTCGGTTCATCTGGTTCTGTATAGGACACATCTGTGTTCTATTCTTCACTCTTGTTTTAAAGAGTTCAGATCTGTCCTTTTTTGTTTTTATTCTGTTAATTCTGAACCCATGGCAGAAACGAAATCTGTCGTTACGTCTGATGTGGTTCCTGTGATGTCTAAGATCACGGACCACAAACTCAACAATTCTAACTATCTTGATTGGAGCAAAACGGTTCGTCTTTATCTGCGAAGCATTGATAAAGACAATCATCTGACTGATGATCCTCCAAAAGATGGTTCAAGACAGACATGGCTAAGGGAAGATGCTAGATTGTTCCTACAAATACGGAATTCTATTGACAGTGAGGTAATTAGCTTAATTAATCACTGTGAATTTGTTAAGGAGTTAATGGAGTATTTAGAATTTTTGTATTCTGGTAAAGGGAATATTTCTCGCATATATGAGGTGTGTCAAGCCTTTTATCGTGCAGAGAAACAAGATAAGTCCATCATGACTTATTTTATGGATTTTAAGAAAACTTATGAGGAGCTTAATCTGTTGTTACCGTTTAGTTCTGATGTGAAAGTTCAGCAAACTCAACGGGAACAGATGGCAATTATGAGTTTTTTGGCTGGTCTTTCACCTGAATTTGAAGCTGCTAAATCTCAAATTCTTTCCAGTCCTGAGATCTCATCCTTGCAAGATGTGTTTAGTAGGGTGCTTCGCACAGAGAATACCCAGTCTGTTCAGTCCAGCAGTGCTCTTGTTGGTCTTGGAAAGAAGCAATACAAAGGTGGTGGTAAAGGAATTGACACTCGGGGACAGAATGCAGAAGTGGTTGTGTGTTACTATTGTCAAAAGCCGGGCCATATGAAGCGTGATTGTAAGAAATTGCAGTACAGGAACCAGAGAACTCAATCCGCACATATTGCTTCTACCAATGATGCTATTAATCATGAAAAGTCTGTTACGATCTCTGCAGATGAATTTGCTAAATTTTCTCAGTATCAAGAATCATTAAAGTCTTCATCTACTCCCGTAACTGCCATCGCTGAGTCAGGTAAACCAAACACATGCCTTGTGTCCTCGTCCTCCAAATGGGTAATTGATTCTGGTGCCACAGATCATATGACAGGTAATTCTAGTCTATTTTCTACCTTTCAACCACACACATCTGCACCTACAGTTACCTTAGCTGATGGGTCAAAATCTCATGTTCTTAGATCAGGCTCAATTAACCCCACTCCATTAATCTCATTGTCATCTATTTTAAGTTTGCCTGAGTTGTCTTTTAATCTAATTTCTGTGAGTAAACTTACTCGTGCCCTCAATTGTTCCTGACTATTGCTTGTTTCAGGATCTTACGATGAAACAAATTATTGGTAAAGGGCATGAATCTGGAGGTCTTTATATTCTTGACACACAGATACCAAAGTCCATAGCTTGTTCTGGAATTGTAACTCCATTTGAAGCACATTGTAGGCTGGGTCATCCTTCTCTCCCATTGTTAAAGATACTTTGTCCATAATTTCAGAGTTTGTCTTTATTAGATTGTGAGTCTTGTCAGTTTGCCAAACATCATCGTGTTAATCTGAGTCCTAGAGTCAATAAACGAGCGGATGCTCCTTTTGCATTAGTTCATTCAGATGTCTGGGGACCTAGTCCAGTCATTTCTAAAACTGGATTCAAGTATTTTGTTACTTTTGTTGATGACCATTCTCGTATGACTTGGTTATATTTAATGAAAAATCGGTCAGAGTTGTTTTCTCATTTTTGTGCTTTTTTGTGCTGAGGTCAAGACTCAATTTAAGCGTTCTGTACAAATATTGCGAAGTGACAATGCCAAAGAATATTTATTCGCACCTTTTCAATCTTATATGGTGCAAAATGGCATTATTCATCAAACCTCTTGTGTGGATACACCATCCCAAAACGGGGTTGCAGAACGAAAGAATAGACATTTGCTCGAAACTGCAAGAGCCTTATCATTTCAAATGCATGTTCCTAAACATTTTTGGGCTGATGCAGTGTCCACAGCTTGCTTTCTAATTAATCGTCTGCCTTCATCTGTTCTGAATGGTGGGACTCCTTATAACACTCTTTTTCCAAATAGACCTTTGTTTCCCATCGAACCTAAAATCTTTGGGTGTACATGTTTTGTTCGTGACTCTCGTCCCCAAGTCACTAAATTAGACCCCAAATCATTGAAATGTATTTTTCTGGGTTATTCCCGTGTCCAAAAAGGATATAGATGTTATTGTCCTAGTCTCGGCAGGTATATTGTGTCAGTTGATGTTACTTTTCTTGAAAATACACCTTTTACCCCATCCTCATCTCATTCATGTCAGGAGGAGGATGATGATTTGTTAATCTATACTGTCACATCCTCAAGTTCTTCCCCTGCTAAACCTCCAATTACTCAGGTATATTCTCGACGACAAAAGTCTCCTGATGCATGCCCTGAACCAGTTCCTTCGTTACTAGATCCTATCTCAAGTGATGATCTTCCTATTGCTCTTCGCAAAGGTAAGCGTCAATGCACTTATCCTGTGTCTTCGTGTGTATCTTATAATCATTTACCCACCTCTTCTTGTTCCTTTATTACATCTATTGATTCTATCTCCCTTCCTAAAACTGTTCATGAAGCCCTATCCCATCCCGGATGGCGCAATGCTATGATAGAGGAGATGAATGCTCTAGATGGTAATGATACTTGGAACTTAGTAAATTTACCTGCAGGGAAGAAGGCTATTGGGAGTAAGTGGATTTTTGCAGTTAAATTCAATCCTGATGGGTCGGTTGCTCGGTTAAAAGCTCGCCTTGTTGCCAAAGGCTATGCCCAAATCTATGGAGAGGATTATTCTGACACTTTTTCCCCTGTTGCTAAGTTAACATCTGTTAGGTTATTCATTTCTATGGCAGCCACTCATAATTGGCCTTTGCATCAACTAGATATCAAGAATGCCTTTCTTCATGGAGACCTCCAAGAGGAAGTTTATATGGAGCAACCACCAGGGTTTGTTGCTCAGGGGGAGTCTGGGAAGGTTTGTCATCTTCGGAAGTCCTTGTATGGACTGAAACAAAGTCCTCGTGCTTGGTTTGGAAAATTTAGTCTAACAGTTGAAAGGTTTGGGATGCAGAAAAACAAATCTGATCATTCTATTTTCTACAAACAGTCTGAAGCTGGTATTATTTTGTTGGTAGTATATGTGGATGATATTGTTATCATCCACATATACTACCATATGATTCCTAAAACTTTTCTCCATAGTCAATTTCAGACAAAGGATTTGGGACTATTAAAGTATTTTTTGGGTATTGAGGTAGCAAAGAGTAGGAAGGGGATATTCCTGTCCCATAGAAAATATGTTCTTGACTTACTATCTGAAACGAAAAAATTGGGGGCTAAACCAGCTAGTACCCCAATGATTCCTAACTTGCAGCTCACAAAAGAAGGTGAATTGTTAGAAGATCCTGGGAGGTATAGAAGATTGGTTGGAAAGTTGAATTATCTTACAGTGACTCGTCCAGATATCGCGTATTCAGTTAGTGTTGTTAGTCAATAAATGTCTAATCCTACTGTTAATCATTAGGCAGCTGTAGAACAAATTTTGTGTTATTTAAAAGGAGCTCCTAGACGTGGTATTCTGTATAAAAATCATGGTCATACTAGGATTGAGTGTTTTTTAGATGCTGATTGGGCAGGATCCAAGGCAGATCGAAGATCCACGACTGGATTTTGTGTCTTTGTTGGAGGAAACCTGATCTCATGGAAGAGTAAGAAGCAGAATGTTGTCTCGCGATCGAGTGCAGAGTCAGAATATAGAGCTATGGCTAAATCCACATGTGAAATCATGTGGATAAATCAACTTCTAACTGAAGTAGGTCTCAAAACCTCAATGCCTGCAAAATTGTGGTGTGATAACCAAGCGGCTCTTCATATTGCATCCAATCCCGTATTTCATGAGCGAACAAAACACATCGAAATAGATTGTCATTTTGTTCGTGAGAAAATACAGCAGGGCTTGATTTCTACAGGATTTGTAAGGACTGGAGAACAATTGGGAGATCTCTTTACAAAGGCTCTACATGGGGTTCGAGTTGATTACCTTTGTAACAAGCTGGGCATGAGCAACATCTATGCTCCAGCTTGAGGGGGAGTGTTGAAGATATGTGATTTGATATTATGGAAAGATTTGATATTGTAAATATTAGGAAAGATATGATTATAGTATCATGTATTAATTAGGTATCATATGATTATAGTATCATGTATTAATTAGGTATCATATGATTATAGTATCATATATTAATTAGATAGTAGATTGATTTAGATTAGCATGATTTTAGGATCTAAATTAGGTTACACTTGTGTATATATATATATGTATATTGTGTAGTCCAAATAGATGAAGAAGAGTATTTTTCTCTCCCTTTTTTCTTAGTTTACAAAGATGTACAAAAAAAAACTACTAAAACTGTTAATATTACAAGCCACTCTAGGTATGTTGACTCCAACCCAATTTTTGAGAAGCGCCCCCCCAGTGTTCAGCTAGCAGCAATTATTAACTGACCATTTAAGAAGCAAAACTTTCTGAATGAAACAATATCACGATGTCAGTCACTAAAAGATTTCTAAAACTTGCTAATTGTCAAGCTTATGTTGGAGAAACAAAAATCAAAGTCTTTGTTTGCAGCAGTACGCCCAAACATTGGACATGCAGTAATTTACTGCCTTGGAACAAGGAACCCTGGGTGCGGGGCCTCAAAGGATACATTCAATAAAGCTCCCCAAGAATAAGTTTTTTAGCATTCTTAATTGGGGTAGTCATCGTAGCTTTCTTTATTTTTATTATTTTCCAGTTCTATTCATGTTAAGTTATAAATTGCACTGTTCAAACAAGCACTTGGAGGCGTTTGCAGCACTGAGAAAATATGACAAGTGCAACTAGGTTGAGCCAAACTGGCACCAATTCCATTAGGAACACAGAGCCGGCCAGCCACACAAGGACATTTGCCAAGGCTAATCCAGTGCCGAATCCTCTATGAGTCCAAACCAGATGCTGGCTAGTAGCTTAATGCCAATAAATAGGCCTACTTTAATGTTATTGTAAGATAATCTTATCAAACTTTGACATGCCATTACACAACTTTCGTTGGTTTAATCCAAGTTTCTTGAGTGCGTTCAAGGTTTTTCCATAAGATTCTTTGAATCTTGTTTAGAAAGACAATTGTGCAATCTTTTCTAGGGTTTTGTGCTGCATTTTTTTTTTACCCACCCACCCCTCCCTACAGCCTTCCCACCCCCACTTGCTAGGCATAGGATTTGAACCCTGAAACTGACAGCGGAGAAGACTCTAAGAGCCCTCTCCAGGCCATTGGGCCAACGGGTTCCCTGCTGCATATTTACGAACGAGTACCTATAAGTTTTATACTTACAGGTTCAGAAACTTATCAGAATGGATAGTCCAAAAGGTACTATCATACATTGTCATTATACAGCTAACACAGTCCAAAGTGGACAGTCCAGAATGGACAGTTCAAGTGGATTTACTAAAACATTATACTGCTAACACCATCATTCTAAAAGAGTATCAGGGAGCTTGCTCACCTCTTCTCCTCTGCTTCCAAGTGTCAATATCCGCAGGTATTAGCCCTTTTCCCATTATTGGTTCTAGGATTTCAGCAAGAACCCCCTAGAAGAAAATATAATATCCCTGATTCAGATAAGTAAAAAATACTGCCAAAGATGAAGCACATTAACAGAAAGCAATGTGATATTACAAAAAATTTCAATACCACAATGGTGTAACCATATCTACACTATGAGGTGCTGTAAGCGGGGAATCAGCTTAGTACAGTTTAAGAAGCTTATTTTTATGTAGAATAAGCATACATCCTCGAAGGACAAAAGCACAGTTATTCCTTCAAATGAGAAGCTGGCCTCATCATTTAGTATACTTTAGGTTAGTTCATTTTATAAAAGAACTTTTTTAGGGAATGATTAAAGGACAAATTAACCTACCTGTAATATAAGAAACCAAATCCTCATGACAAGC
This sequence comes from Coffea eugenioides, assembly GCF_003713205.1. Taxonomy (NCBI): domain Eukaryota; kingdom Viridiplantae; phylum Streptophyta; class Magnoliopsida; order Gentianales; family Rubiaceae; genus Coffea; species Coffea eugenioides. Next base: position 4,544,233 of record NC_040039.1, read on the forward strand.
AAAATTAACTGTCACTAAGAACGTGGCAGTTGCTTGGTGTCAGGAAAAAAATATTACATATTCTTCTTTACTGGTTTTGCAAATTTAGTATAGGTCTAAGGGAAGTAACAACTTGGAGCATTCATATGAGAACATCATTCAGGATGCAGGAAATCGCGTGTGATGTTTCCCAGTCACACGTTGATCAAAGTCAGCTGGTTTAATTTACCCTTTCAATGTTTAATTTTCTGCTCAAAAAGACAATTCTATCTTATAAAGTTAGAAAAAAGAACCATAAAGTCCGTATGGTGATATAGCTGCCACTACTAGTTGTAACTTGTATCTTATACAACCAAAAAAATAAAACTTTTGCATTGCATCTACATTCTTTTACAACCATTATGTACTGCCTCAATGGTCCTTTCCTCTGACATACATCACAAACTTTCTCAAGTTATGTATTCTATGATACTCATGAGCAGGTGACTACGTTTGTCAACCATTTCTGCATATTTCAACTGTGGTCATGCGAGACACAGGTTAATTTGCGTTATATCATGCGTAAAAGAAGACAATACATGCACCATTTTCTAATGCTCTTACAAAGTTAGCATGTAGTCAGCTCTTTGAAGAGGAACAGGAAGAATATGTTTCAGAACCATTGACCACAATAACAAAAACTCTTTCACATCTGAAGACAAAACTTCATATGGAATTGTATCAGGGTGTTTTATCAGGGTACCTCAGAAGCAGATTAAAAATGATAATCATCTTCATAAATCTGCGGGAAGAGGAACTTGCAATGTAACATTGAGTTTTGGTCAAAGAGGGAGTTGAATTTCAAACACATGGTCAGGGGCATTTTGGGAATTTGGAAAATGTGTTGCTTTTTTCAAGCTTTTGGTACAACTGATTGCAACATGTGTTTGGGTGTTTTTACATTAAAGCCCCCATATTTGTACATTTAAAGCTTGTATTTATAGACACATCTGGGTATTTGTGGAATGTGGGCTTATTTGGCGATCATTTGTGCATTTGGTCCAATTCATATAAGCGTGTGTTTTTGTGCAATAACTGAAATGGTGTTATTATGTAATTAAAATAGAGCCACGTTGCTGATAACCTCAGTAATTACAATATAACTCCATTTCAATTGTCTGAAACACTCATAATTATATCAACACCTGCTTTCCTATGCCTGAAGCTCAGTCGTTTGAAACAGCTTCTTTACCAGCAATAAAACACTATTTACATCCCAATTAAACGGCCAATAACGTGGGTATGCTGCTGAGTTATTGTCTAAGCATCAGTTATGGCTCTTTCAATTCTTCCTCCTTCACATTCTTCAGTTTTCCCCCTTTCGGCTTCCAGGACTGCGTTATTTTTTCAGCCTTTACACTCAGCATTTCATAATGGTTTTCAACAGAAGCTATATTTCCTTAATATTACTTAATATGCGCTGTTATCTTATTTTTGTCTTTATTTACTTGCTCACCACAGGCACCTAAAAAATCCTCTTTCAGCACACGCGCCAAACACCGGGGCAATGCGCAGGCATTCCCCCTAGTTATATGAGAAAAGGATGAGATCAACTAGGATCTTAACTTTGGACCATTTCATGAAGTAAGATAATTATAATCACAATCAGCTACTGTAGGTCTTAGACAACATCGAATCAAACTAGCTTGGACAATATTGTGTCATGCTATTATGAAGCACATATAGGAAGGCCTCAGATGCATTGCACATTGAGTGTCTTGTTAGAAGAAAATGCGCAAAATTTCTTACCTTGTCATAAGAGAGAGCATTTTCACGTAGAATATGTCTTGAAACAATAGGATCTGACACAACAACAAATGCTTTTGGCCCAAAAGCAAGTTTGTACACAGAGCCATGCTGCCAGCAAAATCAAAGCCAAATGAAAAACATTAAACAGAGCTTTTGCTGTGGAAAAATTTGTTGATGCTAAGGATGTGATTCCAAAAGGTAATCCTTTTTTATTTGCATAGAGGAGGAGCTACCAAGATCATGCCCTTGAATTAGATAAAACAATCGTGTGGCTTTTGGTTTAATCATTAATAAAGTGGTAGCACCTTAGCCAAGTACTCAATCTTATAATTTTTCTCAACTTGCTTAGTTTCCAGAACATATTGCGAAGATCAAGGGCAGTACAAAACCAATTCCACTGGTGAAATACTATGTCAAATATCAAGTTGCAACAGATCATTCAGTGGCTGATTTTATCGCAACAAAACAGCTAAACAATCATGCAAAGACGAGTACCTCGAGAAACCAATCGTAGAGCGCAAAAAACAGTGGCCGGCCAAAGAGATCAGAAACTGCACCTTCAGCCATTGGCATCGACCCCATTCTTCCTCCACTCAAGAAATTTGTGAGAAGGTTGCTGGCGTTGTCCAGTAGATTCATTTTTGGTTTGGGAGCATTAGTTTTTGCTGAATGGCATCTGCAGTTAGTTACAGTCTACAGATATTACTCCACGAATTCAATTGATCAACTAAACATCTCAGACCTAAGGATGACCGAGAAAGCAATACAAATTGATATTCTGTTGCCAAATTAACATAACATATGCAGGTGGATGTTATCATTTTAATGATCCCAACATTTCCAGTAATTCCGTTGGAGCAAAAGCATTAAGCCAACCCCCAAAAAAAAAAAAAAAGTTTCTGCTGTTTCCTACGGGAAATAAGAAGACAAATTGACTTTTAACACAGCCCAACAAGAAGGCATTCAATAGTTGAACAAATTGCTTCCTCTGGGGGCAGAACCAACTTTTATATCTGTTATGCACCAAATAAGCAGAGGGCAATTACAGCATATCCAGCAAATCCTGGAGAAATCTAATGGTGCGAATGAAGAGGGTTTGCATTTAATTGCACATATTTTGTTTCACACACACACACCTGACTGCGGGAGCAAAAGCTGAAGTCCCTCTTTTGGGCTTGCCAAATGAAGGACAAGCAGTGGTGGAAGAATAAAAGTCGGAATGGTGGGAGGAGGGATACCAAAATCTACCACTGCAGCAACAGCGGTTGCTACCAGTACCATTACGGTTACCACTGTTGGTAGCAGTTAGAGCAAGCGTAAGAGCAGTCATGGGGTACTTATTGTGGATGGCACCTAGAAAGCAGGCAAAATCCACAACCCGCAGCAACTTCAACTGACAGCAGCCAGCCTCCACACGCTCGGCTCGAGTGCTTCCAATGGCTTCTCTCGACTTATATCACCCCACCGGCCACCAGTACTGAACTACTGATAACTGATGAGATAATTCCCACTGTGGATGACTACCATTTAATCAGCTAACTCTACTAATAATGATAATGGTTAATTTGAAAAACCTCCCCTAAGGTTTATCCTAATATCACCTAGTACCCTTAGAGTTTCAAAATTCTCACTTACCTCCCCTATCAATATGATGTGACTAGAAGTTCCAATAAAAAAAATTGTGTTTGGATTGTAAATTATTTGAGATAATTTTGTGAAAAAAGTACTGTAGCACTTTTTTGATATAATGCATGTAAGATAAAAAGGTGATTGAAAAATGTGTTGATGATGCAAACAAATCAGTGTGTGTAAATAAAGTGTAATAACTTACAATCCCCTCAATGTTTTCCTACTTTTTTAAATCTACATTCCTAAATCTCCAAACTTCACAATGTATGATGACTTGAAGATGGTGAAAGTTTGACAAGAAAAAATACCCAGCACAAACCTATTAGCATAGTAATCGAAGAGGATACATTGTATGTATGTTACGTGGTCATCGAAAACTATTCTAACTCGGTATAAACTGATCTCGAACCCAGATCTTGAGGATAGGATAAGCTTCTAACATCCTAAAGATAATAGTGATAATAGTAATTGAAAAAGAACATTATATGTATATCACGTGTATAAACTCACCTTGAACCTCGAGTTTGAGAATAGGATAAGCTTTTGACTTTTTAAAGGATGATTTTAGTTGGTCATTGATGATGACTATCCTTATCTTAAAAAGATGGAAAATCATTGATGATTATCGGAACTAATGTCTATCTAACTCAAACAAAAAGACCTCTCTATCTCATTATTTCTTAATCTTTTTATCACTTACTTGTATGAAAACTTGAGCGTCATATATATATAACACCCAGGGAGATTTTTTTTACCTAAAATAAAAAAACAAACTTGAGCGTCGACCTTGAGAACTTGACCCCGAGACTGCTCATGGGTTGGTATTTTTTTTTGGCATATTTTGTCTCCAAAATTGTGTAAGAAATTGCGTAAATGTACATGTGAAAACTGTGCCCCAAATGATTGTGTTTGGCTTTTGACCCACATATTTCCTAATTCTGTAGTGGTGGAAAAAATTAGCAGTGATTCTTTACCGACACCAGTGCTCTACATTTTGCTATCTACTTTCAACGAGGTAGTATCTTGCATATTTGTGCACATATTTTATTATTAGTATTTTTTTATGCAGATGTGCATCTTATCTTTGGTGCACCAATCCACCATCAGATGTGCTCGTGATTAGATAACAAAGTGGACGTTTGCTCTCATGTGATCATGTCTACCTATCCATGTCTACTATTGTCGTGAAAAATAGTTTGCCAATTGAAAAGTTCGATGTATCAACAACTCCAACTACAATGGAGTTAGAGTTCTCCTAATAGTCACAGTTAATAAGTTTCTCCAACGTGATTTTGAGCACCAAGTTAAACCATTGTTTTGAAAACTGGATCGAATCGGCCGGTTCGATCAATCAGATCGTAAATCGGTCATAGCTCAAGTCCGATTCATATCTTGGGTTGAGTTGATTGGACTTAAAAATTGGTAAGAACTGTTTGAACCGTGCGAACTGGATTGAAACGTTGAACCGACGAAATTTTTGTTTTTGTCTATTAAATTGAAATAATATATATATAAAAGAATAGGTTTTCCTTAACCCTAACGACTAATTATTAAATGTCACGTCCACTCACTTTCTTCTCATTTTTTGCCTCTTATCAAGGTTGCATTTTTGTTTTCTATTTTCTTGACTTCTTTCAAACTCCAAATTTCTTTTTTTTTTTAAAGTTGTAATCTCTAAATCCAAAAAACATGAATTAAAAATTTAAACTCACAATGTCTAATTCCCATGGACACGAATTTTGTATAATTTTAAAATATTGTGGTATTTTTGGGTTGGATTTAAGATTATTTTTTGGTAGATACAATTGAAACTAAAATGAAATTTATTTGTTGCAACTTATAATTTAAAATTTTTATTTGTGAAAATCCAAGTTCTTTGAAAATATTAAACTTTTCATATAAAGTCTTAAACTAGTCCATTGCATGTCTTATTTTGTACATATATATTTATATAAATTATTTTTAAAAAAATTATTAAACCAGAGTTGAACCGGTCTGACTGATTGAATCTCGACCCAAACATCTCACCACTTCAATTCATGTGACATTTGATTAAATCCATGTGACACAGAGTCATTCAATAAGATTATCTCAATCCATAGAGATCTTCTTGAACCGGTGGATATCTGAAGTAGAGGGATAAAGTGATCCACATAGCTGTACAGATATTCGACCCCTAACGGGGATCCGCATGAACCTCCTTAGTTAGAACCTCCTAGGTCAAATTTGCCAAGACACTTCCCATAAATTGGTTAAGAAAAAACCCTAATTTTTCACCATGAAAAACTTGCTCCAATAATAGAAATAAGATATGAGAATTTTCCATTATTTCCTTGTGAAGAATTTTGGGTATTTTTCTCTCAAGATTTTTCTCAAAAATCTCACAAGACAATTTGTGTGTCGATTAGATAATTTGTGTGTCGTTTAGTCTTGTTAGCAAAAGTTTAGTCAGTATTTATAGATAAATAAGGTATCCATATCCTTATAGAAACCTGAAACCAGTTTCCAATAGGATTCAATTTCCTTATTCTAATACAACACTTGTATTTAGAAGACTTGATCTTATTTGCACTATAAGTCTCCCAAATTTAATTTGTCCCACAAATTAAACTATAAGTTATAAAAACTTATCTACCAAGTTCCTACTTGAAATTTATTTAATCCAGTTAAAAAGTTCTTAATATGTGTGACCCATTAGGTTCTCATATACATTGGCAATAAGTATGAGTTATAATTCTTAATAAATAAGAATTGGATAAATTAAAACTCATTTTAATTTATCATTGATTCCATTAATCAATTAAATCATACTTATACATAAAAAAATGGCATCTGACAATGCATCATGATGATCCAAGTAATTAGAAAAGTTAAGTAGATGATTCACATTTTAATGAATGCTTATTGTATAATTAATATCTTTTATCACACTTATCTCACATTAATTTTGGAATAAGTTGTGCCTATTCTATTACGTGATTAATGTTCATTTCTTGTACCAAAATATAGCTCCAGTGAAGAAGTACTTAGAAACATGTTCTAAGATTTTTCCACTTAGTGCTAAGAGTTCGGAATTATATTTTTACAAGTAGCTAGATATGAGATAACTCGTTTTTCATAAGAGGTGATAAAATCTTTATAGGTTATTCACTACCTTTCTATATTTCAAATATATACTCATCTATTAATGATGTGAACATTCTCTGTTACGGGAGCAATTATATAACAAACAAAATATATCTGTCCGTACTCAAGATACTAATAACCTTAAATCTAATGATTACTTACACAAACGTCACTTAGAGATTAATCTTTTGGAACTTAAAGGATATCTCTATGCTGATCAATCTAGTGAATTTGATCAATCTGTCAAACACCTATATATTAGTTTAGGTGTCTCACACAGCGTAATAGATAAAATCTACTACTTCTTATATAGAAACGGCATAATATATATTAGTCTAACCGTATTAATAATCCCCTTTCTTGTTAATACTTTGATTAGAGATATTTACGAATAAATCTTGTTTACAATCGAATGAATCTCACCATCATAACTCTTATGATTTCATCGATTAAGGCTTTGTATGGGGCTTTATTATGTTTTCCGTAAACACATTTTCCAATCACATTTTTACCTCACATATATCAAATCGCTACAGTAATTTTTCTACAAAAAATTCAAAAAAATGCACAAATATAAATATATTTGCAATTAATATGATAAAAATATCATTTATTATAATATAAATAGTTCAATTGCATGTTAAACCGTAAAAGTTGATTGACTTTTGGGCATACAAACTTTCAGTCAGTACAGTGTATTCATCACCTCTCCATATTGTATGTACTTGTAACAAGTTAATTTTCATACGCTACAGAATAATTCTCATTTAAGAATGCAGTTGCATTCTATGCTTCATGAAGTAAGATTGCAAATACCACGACTGACCACTTCAATGTAACCAAGGTAAATGAATCATCAAGAAAGTGAGTACTGTGGAGTGGTCAGGTATGTTCTTGTTGTTTGGTTATTACTTATAAGCAAATTCTATTGGTCCAACTGTGATTTTTAAACCCTAATTGACCAGGTTACTTTCCTTGCATTATAGAATAATTTTCGTTGGAGACGGCAGTAACTTTGAAGTAAGTTTACAAATGCCACCACGGCTATTTCAATGTAGGCCAGGTGAACAAATAGCATGAGAGTGAGTATCCTTACAGGTATAAGGCACGTCCTTGTAACTTGAGTATTGCTTAGAGGCAATACTTTATCAGTCCATTTGCTATTTCTAGACCCTAACTGACCAAGCGGCTTTCAATGCATTATAGAGCAATTTATATTTGAGAAGGCGGTTATTTCTGTACTTCATCAAAGTTTGTAAATGCTACCGTAACCATTTCAATGTAGCCCATGTGAATAAATCACCAAGGAAGTGAGTTATCTGATAGATAAGGAACATCCTCCTTACATGGGTGTTGCAGCAAAGTACAATTTTAACATAAGGTGATCACGGTTACATGTACAATACAAACTTTGATGACAATTGGTGGGATAGCGTATTTCGTTTCGTCAAGTTACACAAATGACAAAAGGCTATTAGTTTTTTTTTTTAAGTGTCTACCCAAATATTTATCCAATTTTTTAAGTGTTTTGACTGAATCAATCGATCTCCATAACAAGTGATTTGTTAAGTTTATTCTTTATATATTGAACATGTGACAGATCCATGATTCATTCCGATCAAAATTGGTCAGAAAATGTGTTAAAGGACAAAAAACGAGCACAATTTGTATGCTAAAAATTAAAATCACTCATTTTCTTTCTGAATGACTATATTTTCATATCAACTATACGTGAGAGATGATTAGTACAATTATCTCAAAGAGGAGAAATTTAAAAAATTGCATGCTCACAATACGTGAAAGACTCGATAAACAATGTAGTCGCAGCCCTGTTGATCCAAATTGGTATGTATTCTTGAACGCTGTACTTTATCACACAATGCCAAATTAGCGTACATAGTAAGGGATACAAAAAAGATCTAAATACCCTTCTCTCGTAGTCATAACTCATAAGGGAATCCTACCCTTGCTTCTTTACTTAAATCTATTTATGGAAATATCATTTATTTTTTTGGCACATACTCTGAAACTTGTAGAAGAAGAAAAAAGAATTCTCCCTTACATTTTTATTAATTTTTTATTCCCTTACTTTTCATGTCTAAATTACGAAAACAAATCATATATTTAGAAACAGGTATGGGCATTATTAATTTTTGTGGTAAATTATAAGCCATATTTAATTCCAGTTTAAATTAATTAAATGAGCTATATTTCAATCCCACTATTGAATCACAAATTGAATTTTTCCTTTTTCTTTTTTTTTTCTAGATTGATGGAATACTCAGTCCATTTAGACTTTATTAGTGAATCTTTAGCTGGTCATTATATAGTTTATTTAAGCAATTTCTATTGGGTTTAACTTAAATTCTCAACCTCGTTAGTGAACTTGTTTTGTTACACAATTCATTTTATAACATATTTATCAATTTTTTTAAAGATGCTATCAATCAGCACTCATTAATACACTTAAATTACACCAAATTTACAAATGTTTACTAATAATTACTTACCTTCCCTCATATTTATATAATTTCGTCATGTAAACTCCATTTCAATGGGTACTTGTTAGATAGACTCACATTTTCGTGAGCATGTATGTGGGCCAAAATTTTAGGGTCTTCAATATTTTACTCATAATTGCTACAATCAAAATGCAAGCAGTTTTTTTTAAGGGTAAAAAACCAAGCGGTTCAAACCATTAAATAGTTCAAACAAGGAAAAATTTAGGGTCTTTCTTTCCCACGAAAATTTTGCTTATATTTATTTATATCATAAACACATTTTTCAATCAATTTTTTTTATTTTACATACCTCACAATATAAAAAATGTTATATCTCAAATAATCTCATATCTAAACACACTCCACATTTAGTTCAAGCTTATGCAATTAAATGAGTTATATTTCATTTCCATTGGGTCACAAATATCATCATGTATGTTCCGTTATTCTTCTGTTTTTGAATTATGGAACGTTTAGGCCGTTTAAACTTTACGTTTGGATAAAAAATTATTTGAAATAATATTTTTAAGAAACACTGTAGCACTCCTTTCAGACATATCTATTTGTTTTAACCAAGTTTCAGCTTCAATAGCGAATCTTTTCTAATTTGTTGTATGAATCATTTATTACATATTTATCTATTTCCTAAAAACCAATTTTCAGCCAGGCATGTATGATGAGGTTCTTGAATTGAATATTTTACTGCTGTTTAGCATGCAATCAAAATGCAAGTAGTTCAAACTATTGAAATGATTCAACAACAATACAGAAAAAAGAGAACGGAAATTTTGAGAGCATTGTAGTTGGCTAATATCACATCGTCATCGAATGCAACGTAAAATTCAGACTTTCGGGTTGATCCTCAAGCAAAGAACAAAGATCTCCGCTGAGGCTATGTAAATATTCGATTTAGAAAGGTAGACCACGTTGATTCTGAGAATTACAAAAGGAAAAAAAAAAGAAAAAAAAAAAGAACGAAAAGGTAGCTAGCGAAAAGATGAAGGATAGCAACTGCTAATCCATGGAAAATTAGTGAGAGAAGCGTGGACGGTGGAGGGCTTTCAGCAGAAGCATGATTTAGGAGGGCCTCCATGCAGATGCAGTAAGCAAGCACAGGTCCCTCCACCCAAGCTTGAGGGTGCCGTTGTCCTCAACTAAGGTGTACCCGTCTGAAGGAAACATTCCAAGCAAAAGGGTGGCCTGGGCTGCAGCATTCCCCCCCAAAGAGATACCCTTGAAGCCTGACTGCAGAAGCTTCTGCCTCCAATTGTTGAACTTGTCGCCGCTGCTTCTTGACGGACCACCAAAAGCTAGCACATTCCGTATCTCCCTCGACAGGAGTTGCTGCTCCACTACATGCCTTTCTTCACTCTCCTCCCCGTAGCAGGCACCCAGCGAATCAAACAATGCCGAGTAATAGTGTATTGCCTCCACGAATCTTCCCAAGAAGGAACCCGCATGGCTTAGATCCTGCTCTACGACCGTTACCACTTTGGGAGCCAATCTGAGAAAGTAAACATTTTACTGATTTCAAAACCATATAGTCACGGCCACTATTTGTAACAAGATAGTTTTGCCCACCGTTGCGAAGGTTGAACCATTTCATTCGACTATCAAGAAACATTTACGACTCACACACCCCAAGCTAGCTTTTAGTGGTTGCTCCTACTTTAGAGATGCCGAGAGAGAGGGCCTCGCATCTACCGTATATGCTCAATAAATACAGCTATGTGCAATGCGGAGCTACTTTTTGTGTAGAAATTTATCTTAAGCAAGCAATGCCCCAAAGACGGACATATATATTGAGCAGCCAGGTAAAGCAAATCCCTATGAATTACTAAATTTAATTTAATTAGTGATCGAATAATCATTTTCACCTTTGCAAGAGCCTGAGGGTACTGTTGTCTGAGCCACTGACATCATACAGACAATGCTGTAACCAGTGAACTGCAACTGCTTCCCTCTTGCTGACCTTCAATCTACCAGGATCCAAGTTTCCAACTTTATCAGCAACCGCGTTAAACTCAAATGGGAGACCTAACTTCTCCGCAAAATCCGACAAACGCTTGCCAGTGGCCTCCAAGGCTTCCATGGAGGTGCCCAGCCCGGTCATGCGAACAAAGGGAGGCCCCCCAGGCCGTGATGCCAAAATGTGAAAGAGCCCTGGCCACTGCAGACCTTGCATTATGTCAAGGTCTATGATGTGCACCCTTTCCTCCCTGTCAAAGGCTTCCTGAATGGCCTGGTTGGCTGTGAAATGAGAGAACTTTATAAAGGGGCTGATCCCATTGAAAACTTGAAAAGCCGAAACCATCTTCTGGCTGTGCGGCACAGCGGGCAGAGATGCATAAATTCCCAAGCACGAACTCACAAGTCTAGCGGACATGGCCTCAGAGAAATAGGCAGCCACACGTTGTGCGGATGTACCGAATGGCGTCGAGAGTTCTGAAATTTCCAAGAGCATGTTGTTTGCCTCCTCCAGATTATCCGCCGCTACGGCCTCCGCACACTGTAAGAGCAAGGTCAACAGGTGCAAACCTTGTTCGTCTCTCTTCTGCTGTCGAATTTCTTCGTTTCTCAAACTCCTTGAAGCTGAAGAAGCAGCGGTGACGGCGGCAGCGGCATCAGCATCAGGAGGAGGTGGAGAATCCCGGTGTTGCTGCTCCGAGGGCTGGGGGGTTTGAGTCTCCTCTGGCTCAGAAGACTGCTGCTGTTGTTGTGATCGGTGGTGCACTTGATTGGCCAAATTAGTGACGGTAGCGGAAGAAACATAAGAAACTCCAGTAGCCGCTGCTGCAGTTGGATCATTATTGCGCATGGGCTGCTGTTGCTGGCTATTTCCTCCCACAGCAGTAGAAGCAGTTCTCGGAAGAGCAAATCCCCAATTCAAGTATTGGTCCTGAATTAGCGGGGAGTGGGTGTTAGTGTGAGAAAATAAGTTGTCTTCGTCTAGATAGAGTTTAAGCCCGGAAGATCCTGCTAACAGCTGCCCATGCCCTTGTCCTTGAAGGTGGAAGTAATCTTCTTGTCTTTGTACATTAGGTGGTACTGATATTGATTCTCTTCTTCTTCTCTCGGGATGGTAATTATCAGGGTTTGGGGTGTCGGCAGCCCCGGCGCTGCTAGTGAGAGAACGAAGCCTGTACTCGATGAGGGCAGCAAGATTAGGGTTACAAGGATGGATGATTTCCCTCACGTTCTGAATGAGCTGAGGTATGGAGACGTTGGCGGAGTTGTGGATGAGATCCTTGATGATGCTGTCGATCCATGCTGCTGCTGTAGTGTTGTCCTCCATGGTGAATAACATTGCACCATCAATGCCAGCAGCAGTATTGGAGGAGGTGCTGGTGCTACTGGGAAGGAGCTGTTCAGCTCCTCCAGCGGCTGCGTATTTGTTCCTGTCGGGGGGGAACAAGGGCAGACCGGAGAAAACACATATAGAAGGGGTCTGGGTTGGGGTTTGGGGCCTTTGGCGATGATGAATCAGATTGTGAGGAAGAGGAGCAGGCGATAAGGAACCCATCATGTTACTTGAGCTTGAAGTGGAAAAGGCAGACTCGGACCCAGTCCCACCTGCCGACGACGTCGTCACACTCAAATCCGTGCAAGAAGGTAGCACTATAGTAGTGGAGTAGGTGGGAACGTCGTCAGGGTGCTGGTGCTGGTTAGGATTGTTGATAACACCTGTATTAGTGTCTACAATATTGATAGAGCACACCCCAAATTCATCCAAAGGTATTATGTCCGCGGTAGTCGTTGGGGAGGCAGTTCGACGGAGAAAGCGTTGGACCGGCTGGATTTCTATATCAGAAGCTGCCCTCTTTCTCGCCATCTTTCCGCTGTGGAGATTGAGAGAAGAATGCAGCGGCACATTGAAGTCCTTGTTTGAGGAGATGGGCAATGGGCTGTCGTCGCTGCAATTGTTGAGGCTTGAATTCCCCCGGCGGCCACTGTCGTTGACCAAGGAAAAGGCTTTTGCCATGTGTGAATGTCCAGAGAGGTAGAGAGATTGGCGGTGGCAGTAGCACTCGTACGATAGCTCCCCTCTTCAGTCTTCCCTTGGGGTTATTTCCTTGGCATAACGTTATTAATAATTGGCTACGGCTTACACAAATTATTGTTGTTAAGCAGCAGTAGTAGCATTCATATTTAGAGGGAAGGAGGAGGAGGGTCGAAAGAAGGATCCGGAGATGATAAGTTAAATGATAAGAAGAGAAGCCAAGCAGATAGCAATGCGGGGGCTTGGACAGGAGGAGCATTGGGATTCCGAGGCTAAGAGCAGGTTCAACAACTGATGCGATCATTTCAAGGCCTTCTGTCTCGGTTAATTACAAAAACAGGAGGGAGCAAGAAAGGCATCATCAATCTGACACCCTGACATTTTCTTAAAAAGACTTTCAACTTTTACAGCACTCGGGACCCACCTATTTGTTTCTTTCTTCTTCTGCCGCTGCTCGATTAAATGGATTACTGTCCTAAAAGTCTTCGTTTTTCTTTTCTTTTTTTTTTTTTTGGCTCGAAGATGATGCATAAATCTCAAAGTCAAAAGTGCTACTACATATGCAGTACTACGCATAATAATACGTGTACAAGATGAGTACAAAAGTTCTACTTGCCTCTAACAATGATATAATAATCAATAGAAATACGCTTACAAGATTAGACTAGATGTAGACCAGTGATATAGGGTCCGGAGCCCCTCGATTCATGCATGGATCTCAATGCTTGTAGTGTCAAAGCAAAAGGAAGAAGTTGATCTGATCGAGAATAAACCAAACATTACTTATTATTATGTGCTACAGTATCCTGGTAATTGAGTCAAACAAACAGAGCCAAAACTAAAGAAAGCACCAAACAACTAAAATCAGGGAGAAAAAGCTGAAGGTGATGATGCCGTTGAAAGCAAAATGTCAAACGCTACGCTGCGTTTTCTTTTGGGACGGGGCTGAATTTTGACAGCTCCTTGACCACAACTGACAACACGGCATGTCCTCTTTTTACCTGCCCTCTTTGAAAAACTCCATCCCACCACGCAGATACTTGGCTATTGGACTTCGGCCGTGAGCTCTCGGTTTCCGAGGCTATCAAACCTCATCACCCATTCTCTTGCTTCCCCCTTTTCGTACACGACCTCCTAGGACTTGGTTTGGCCAGGGGCGGGGTTATGACCCCAACAGTTCCGTCGTCTAAGGTGTTTGCGGCTTATGCTTGGGAGTAATTTCCCTCTCATTTGGCCTCTTTGGCCCCTTTGGAAGTGAGTTTTTTTAACAACTTTTTTAGTAACAAATTTTTTAACAACTTTAGTTATAGGAATTCAAAAAAACTTATTAAATTTTTTAACCTACACACTCCAAAATATCTAATACACAAAAAACTTCTATCTTTCGTCTTCTTTCTCCCCCACCCCATCCACCATACCTTCATCGTCGGCCAGCACCTCCGCCGCCGTTTCCGGCGTCGGCTATCTATTCCGGCGCCGACGTTCCCAAAATTTTTTTCCCTTCCTTTCTCCCTCCCTCTCTCCTTCCCTCCCCTCTCCCCCTCCTGTGAGAACCCGCAATTTTTCCCATTTTCTAGGTTTTATTATCTTTCATGGCTTGTTTTCTGCATTTTCGTGATTAGGAAAATTTCTAGATACTTTTAAGGAGCAGATATAGTTTTTAGATGATTTTTCTAGTATCGAATAGGTTTTGAGAAATTAAGAGCGTATACTAGACGTGGGACCCACTAGGGCAAAAAGTTCGGAAAAATTCGGCCAACTAGGTTAAGTTTTAGATACTAGAATTAATTTACCGGGTGTTAAGAGATAAGTAGAGGTTGCAATTTGGATTGGTGTGAGAGGAAACAAAGTGATAGACTTGCATTAAATAAAGTGACAAGTGTCACTTGCCTATTGGCTTGACTTGTATGACTACTATTCCATGTTTTACCATTTGACTTAATAAACTAAAAATTTACCAAAAATTGCTCCATTTCCTAGCTCAAGTGGCCGGCTCTCTCAAGGAAGGAAAGAAAGAAAACCTCTTCAATTTCTTGATTCCCTCTTGCTTCAATCAAATCACTCAACCATCTACTCTTGTTTTTGTTCCATAGAAAACCTTAAGGGAGTGTTTGTGAATTGTTTTGTGGAGTTACTTGGAAAGCTAAGAGGACTAGTTGCTCTCTTTCTTGTGTTGCTAAGGTAAGTTGAGAAAGACCCCTCTCCTCCCTCTAATGATGCTTAAATCATGATTAGTGGTAGTATAAGATGCACTTTTATGGATTATATCTTGATTTTTGGTTGAATTGGTGAAGTTTTGTAATTATTGGGGATTTTTCTGTTTTCATATGAATATGATTATGTGGTTATGTATGATGATTGGAAATGGTTTTTAAGGAAGCTAGAAAGTGGAAAAAGTGGTTAATTGCAAGCAATTTCTGTTTTGGAAGAAAAATTGGAAAGCTAGGGTTCCTTGAATTACATTCTGCCCGGTTTTGTAGCTCATAGTTAGAGACCGAATTGGCCTTGGGTTAAAACATAAAAGTTGTAGGGAATGATATTTTAGAGGTGCCTGCAAAATTGCAGGTCAATCGGAGTAGCGTAACTTGAGAAAAGATGGAATTACCCTTGCTGCCCTGGTTTTACCCGAATTTGGGAATTGCTTCTGTAATTGGTTATTTTGGTTAGGAATGCTTCCGAATTGGTTGTTGAGATTTTCTGATGAAATGTAGCCCTGTTTCTTAGCTTTCAGATGGCTTTGGAATTTCTGGATTTGGACTTAGGTAGCTTGATTTATGATGTTTGCACTAGAATGCGTTCTGTGAATCTGTTTTTGCGGTTCTGGGGTAGTATCTTGCATTTTTGACCTGGTTACACCCGAAACTGGGTTGAGTGACCTTCTGTAATATTGTAGCCCTATCTCTTAGCTTCGAAACGGTGGGTCTTGCACCTTCATCCGATAATCGTAGTGCCATTGGTACCAAAACCGCAAAATGATGTCAAAAACTATTTTTTTTTCGGGTTAACACTTACTCCATTTTCGGATTTTTTGGTTTCCTCTATTGCTTGTGTATGCTTAGGGAACCCTATTTTGGTGATATTTGGCTTTGGTTTATGACTCGTTATCGAGTCTCATTGTACTTGTTTGCGTGTTTTAGGGCGTGACGGTGGTTCACGATGTTCCTTTGACGGAAGTGCATGAAATATCACTTTCAAGCTTGGTGAGTGTACTACTCACTTGTGTGTTACTATATGGCTTTGATACTTGAACTGGATGAGTTAAATGTTTATTGCACCATCGATATTGATTGAAGTGATGGTATACTTTATCACTCTCACTTATTTCTCATGTTATTGGAATGTTACATGGAATGTTACATGAAATGAAATGTACTTGACTTGGTGTCATTTGGACGAGTATCCAACGACTATGATTGTTACCATTGAGCTCAACCCCATTGGTAATTGATTGAATCGAGCCGGCGAGGGCTTGGTCGTGCCAATTAATGAACCTTGAGGACTGTTATATGGAATCTTGTAGTATGAGAGACTCTCGATTCCGGTATACTCGAGTAATACCACAGTGCAAGTGTTTGGAGTTCGGGCCCGGTAGGGGTATGTTGGGTGGAAGGAATGGAAGTAAAGTGGAGTCTACGGTTGGTTACTTTTAAACATTGACGGAGAGTCAATGAGATCCGATCAAGAATGCAAACGAGGAAAAGGGCTCTTGAGAGCCGCCCGTATCCTTTTACCACCACTATTGATGTGTGCCTTTACTTACTTTTGATGTATTGAAATGAAAAACTTGATACTTATGTGAACTTTGCTGCTTGAGTGGTATTATCTCACTGGGCGTAAGCTCACCCTATTCCTTTTGTTTTCCTTACAGGAAAATAAATACTTTTGGACTGCAATTGATAATTGGTTGCCGAAGTGAGTTAGTTGGACATATCTTTTGTATAGCTCATTTATTGAAACCCTAATTGTACTTTTGGGACCGTTTCTCTTTTGATTTGGCAAACCAGACATGTATCCACTTTTGAATACTTTTGTATGCCACTTTGGCTTGTAAATGCTAAATTTCAAGATGTGAATGTTTGCTTGATATTTGGTTGGGTTCTGACGGGTCGGTTACTATTCATAGCCGACTCCGATTTCATTTTTTTTTATTTTGACATTTTGACTTGTTTACACGCGTTTGTAAGTTCCGGAACGTATTAGCTCGCTCTATACTGAACCGTTAGTCCTGGCGAGAGTTGGGCAAGCAGTCCGCTAACCCCTTTGGTTCGCCTTAGGGGAAGGTGAGGCTGTCACACCTCCCCTCCCTGGCCAAACTCCCCCGACCTATACAGCAGCAGCAGTTACTTTCCTCCTGCTCTGATTTTTCTTTCTCCTCCAAGTCACGCCAACGCTACGGCTGACGGGGGAACAGGGGAATAGGGAAGGAGGGTGGCGGGGCAGAGGGGATGGCGGGAAACGGGAAACGGGAAGGGGAACAGGGGAGGGGGGCGGGACAGAGGGGTGGCGTGCAGAGGGGAGGGGGAAGGGGTAGAGGGGGCGGGGGAAAGGGTGGTGGGGGAAATGCAAAGGAGAGGAGAAGGGGAAAGGGAGGGGTGGCGGGAGGGGGAAGGAAGAAGAAGAAGAAGAAAGAGAGGAAAGAAAAGAAAAATGAAAAAAAGAAAAAGAAAGAGAAAGAAAAAAAGAAAAGGAAAAAAAAAATTCACTCTACAAAAACTTTTACAAAATTTTTTATCTTACAAAAACTTCTACAAAAAAGTTTTTCACCTTACAAAAACTTCTACAAAATTTTTTCAAAAACTTCTACAATGCACTACAGTAAAGTTTTAGACAAACTCCCAAATAACTCAGGTTCCAAACAGGCCCATTGTTCCGGGTTATCAAAAAAAAAATTTCCCTCTCATTTAACGTTCGGATATTTCTGTGCTGTGCTGTAATACATAGGAACTACGGGTGGTGTGGGGGGTGGGTATTCGTTCCGTCCATCATTTAACAAAAAATTTAGAAAATTTTTTAAAATTTTTTTATAAAAAAATTACTATAACAATTTGATTTATGTGAGATAAAAAAATGATTGAAAAATGTGTTCACGAAACGTAGTAATTTTTTTTTTGAAAAATTGCTGTCCAAACAATATGTGACTCGTATTTTGCTAGTCAGTCATTTTCTAACTCTTACCCGCTTCATATATTAACGGGTATCCAGTTATAGGGTACTTGCTAAGATAGGTCGGATCAACGGTACCGCTTCCGCCCCGCTTATTATTTAATTTTTTCAAAAAAATGATTTCTATTAATTTAATTTTATATTTTACACATTCATCTAAAATTTAATAAATAATTTTTTCTCAAAAAAAAATTTTTCATCAAGAAACAAGCATGCAAAGAGAATATAAGGTAAAGGAAAAAAATTAAACGAATTCAAAATCAATAAAAATTTGAAGTAAATAGTAAATTTTTTTTGAATATATGTTCCACATTAATTAAATTCTTTTCTATGAAACATAAGATCATGATCTCTACAAATTAATCTTGTAAACAAACAAGGGTTTGTTTAGATACCCTATTTTTTCAAATAATATTTCGTTTGCATCATAAACACAATTTTCAATCCACCCTTTTATATTTTCAATCACCTTTTTATCTCACATATATCACATCACAAAAAGTACTACAATAATTATTGCAAATAATATTTCAAATAACACTCTATCCAAATAATAGTCTCTCATATTTGTAATACAATTTATTCAATGAAATTACTTATTTAGCTCTAAATTATTATTTTATAATATGTATATAAAAATAAATAAATAAATAAATAAAAATATATATATATGTGTGTGTGTGTGGGGGGGGGGTTAATTTTTAATTATGTGACCCTAACATGCCTCGCATATTAGCGAGTACATGACCCTCTTTTGACCCGATCAAATAATACAATTTCGGTATCCTAATTTTCGCATTGGATAGGATATGACGATTTTTCGAATAAGCGAATAATTTTGCCTACCCCTAATAAGAACGATAATGAGTAGAGTACTTCAAAAATTTCCTCTTATTAAAACCTAACTTCAGTTTGGATCACTATTTTTTAAAAAAATTTAGAAAAATGTATTATACTAATTTAATGTATGTGATATAAAAAGATAACTTAGAAATATATTTACTAAAAATGTAAAAAAATTTTATTAGAAAATTATCCCAATAGGTTTGGAATACCCATTGCATACTCTCTATCTACTAATACAGAAGGTACAAAAAAAAAGAATTAACATTTATCAAACGAAAATCAATACAAATCATGTTAAATTAATTTCCTTGTTTGAATTTAAAACTTGGATAGTGTCATAAGAGCCACACGAGAGAAATCCAATATTTTATGCAGGTAAAATTAACATTATTCTAAAAAAGATTTATACAATCATTTTACATATTTGAATAAGGAGTTGTATATAAAAACATGACAAATAATCACTTATTCAACAAGCATGTGTGTCAACTGAATACAAACAAAAGAGACTAGGAGATGTTCACCGTGCTTGCGCACGGTGGTACGTTGTAAATATGCCCAAGTTGAGAAGACAGTGAACATGTATTTCAGAAAAGATTTGTTGTACAGAGAAATTATTTAGTTAGGACGGAAGTTTTTTTTTTTTGGATTCTTAGCATGGTTATAGAATATATACTGGAAATGTAAGTACATTTTTTTATTTTTTGTCCTATAACCTTTGACATACACCTTGGATGTTCTTTAGGAGCAAGTACGGAGGCACTGAGGTTAGAAAAAAAAAAAAAGAAATGTCTGGAAGAAGCCGTGTGTTGTTGGCAACTTTTTCAGCAAGAGAATTTTTCATTTGCTAAGTCTAAACTGGTAAAGAAAAAGAAGTTGCGGAGAATGGAATAATATATGAGCAAAAATAATCCTTATATTAAACACTTGAAAAAAGAAACATGATACAGGGAAACTTCTATTTTTGATTGATCTAAATTTATTCATTTTTCATGATGGAGTAAACATGGAAACTATGATACCATGAGAACTGCTTTTCTACTCCATATTTGTCAGAGGTAGGATCCTTTCGTTTTTTATTTTTCACCTAAACCCGCTGGATACCAGGATGCCATCCACATTCGCTGCGAGGAAACAACAAAGGATACTGCAGAGAGTCATAGCAAGAATAAAAATACTTGATCTTATGGCTTGTATCCGAGTAACTATACACCTGAATATGAGCAGAAGCATTAGTCAATTGATCACCATCTCCAGTCCATATCGCTGCAACCTGTGAAGCAGTTGGGAGGTTATATACACGATGATCCAGACTCACATTGCAGTTGAGTACGATCCTATGGTCATCAAGATTTGACACACCTCAGAGATCTTTAAAGAATTTGGCATAAGGGTTGTCTGCAAGGATACGCAGAAGCAGCCTGAGAGTAGTTTCTCTTAACTTGGGCGATCCATCAACTCTCCTGGCAAGCTCTTCAAGGGTATCAAAGAAGTATAACTGAATACCAGAAGCTTTACCATCGCGCGACTGCACATCAAGATAATGATAGACCTGGCCCTGGACACAAAATGTATAAAGGCCATTCCTGTTTTTAGTTAGTTCTCTATCATACTTTGCACCCAATGATGTAAAAGCGACGTTATTATTGTAAGTGCGAACATTTTTCCTAAAGTGTTCACACTCCTCATCTTCTCCAGTGAACAAGCGCCGAAGATCATAAGGCATCGATGAGCTCACAAGGCTAACTCTTCCTCCCGAAAGCAAAAGTTAGGAGGTTCCATATGGAATTGCTGTGCTCCGCAATACTGACAGGGCAGAGTATAAGGCAGGGCCAAAACTTTTTCTGCAATCCTGTCCAACCGAGAAAGAGTTCTTCTGCTACTATTTTTACATTTACCTTGTAGAAAATTGAAGCATCGGACATTAGCGGTAGCAGCAATTAGGTGAAACCATAAATTAAGCAAGCACAAGAAAGTAAAAGAAGCAGGCCATAAGCAGTGATAGAAGGACGACTGACAGCGACCAACTTGACAAGACGAAAGAAGCCACCACTTAAATGGCAGCGAAAAAAAAGGAAGCAGTCATACCTGCATTAGCAGATAGCGTTGGAACGCCAGTCAATCCAATGAGAGCCTCAGAAATATTTGGTGCATTGGATACAGAACCTGGTAAAGATGCTAGTCCATGACCATTTAGAGTAACTTTGGTAGGCTCGGCAAAGTAACTTTGTCTAGGATATGTTTTCACAACTCAACTCGCAGCAAATGGCATAAATAATACAAAACAGCAGTGACTCATCTATAAAAGCGAGCTTCAGCGAACAAAAAACATGACATTTTCTCTAAGAAGCGAAACCCAGCAGAAAGAAATAACAAAGAATAGTCCTAGGAACAATGACATATGCAATGAGCAAACAAAATATAAAACTAAACACATACAGATAGGAGGAATAGCAGTAACTTAAAAAACATCAGCATATAAAACGATGGTGCCAAAGAGAAAGAAAAAAAACAAGTAACGAGCTAACAAAGGCAACGCACACTACATAACCAGCTAAGCAGTTGACAACCGACTAACGTAAACTATCTAAACAGCACTCACCATGGAAAAGCAATATAGTGACAGGTACTAATCTTACTAACGAAAAATGTTAATCAGTAAACAAGTCAAACTGAATGCATATTGATAGAATAACAGCCTCATTAAGGTTAGAACCTGGATAGGCATGAAACAAGAAATATAATCTGATAAAAAAAGAACTCTAAAGTAGA
Organism: Coffea eugenioides; assembly: GCF_003713205.1. Taxonomy (NCBI): domain Eukaryota; kingdom Viridiplantae; phylum Streptophyta; class Magnoliopsida; order Gentianales; family Rubiaceae; genus Coffea; species Coffea eugenioides. The sequence goes on from NC_040039.1 coordinate 4,566,037, forward strand.
AACAGGATGAACACCTCTTCTAGCTAATAGCAACAAGGAGTATATCGATGGTAATAGTAACAGCCCAAAAAATGCAACAAAACCAGCGAAGGGCCGAAGGCTGAGCAGCAGGTGCAAAATAAGCTGTAGGAGAGGAATATAAGTCCAGACGTCTGCATGAAGAATGACTAAAAAGCTACTTTCCACCTTCATTCATGAAAAGCTGGGCCGAGAAGCTTCATGAAAAGCCGCAAAGAGTGCCTTTGCGTTTCAAATCCGAGGAACCATTAAGACGCTCGAGGCCAGCATAGCGAACGAATGTATAGTCGTCCGTCTACTCGAAGATATATATTTATTATTGGGCAGTGTTAGTAATTAAGTCAAAATTCAATGTTCCTATTGGACACTCTAATTTATTTAACTAATAATTTATAACTAATTGATCCCACAACAGGAGTAATTCAAGCTGAAATTTGCTCAAATAGGAAGCAAGTGCCGATAAGTCATTCAGGTTCTAGCATCCTATTATCTGCTTTTAATAGGAAGCTAATCATCACCATCCCAATTTTAACAGCTCAATAAAAAGCACGCTGCCTTTCTTATAAGGTTGCTAGCAAGGACGCAATAAATACAGTACTGTTGGGTTCCAAGGACAAAAGACATTTGATGCCTTTTGTGGTTCCAAGAACAAAAGATGCAGAAATTTCCAGCTCATGGGCCACTTTCACAACCCGCACGTCAGCAAGACATGGAGGACGACCATGCTTTGGCACCCTCTTCCCAGTTTATATACATTCTTTAAATAAATGGTGGCCTTGCCTTCCAATGCCCCTTATGCCATAAAATTCCTTCTATTCTCTAACCAAACCCCATTGACAGGCAGAACCACAGAGGTGCTTCAAAAAAGAAATCATCAATTCCTCTCAAACATTATATAAAGCACGGTCCAGTTACTTTCACCTTTTTCATTGGTTTGAGTATTCTTCTGACTTTCTACATTCAAACTACTATTATTAGTAACCAAAAGGAAATCGCATGGCTTATGAATTTCCATAATTTAAACAAGAACACTTATCAAAACTCACAAAAACTTGTACCTTATATATTTCAGACATGTTTCGGGGCTGCTACAGATGAAAATCTTTGGTTAATAAAAGAGAAAACTAAGAACTATTAAAAGAAGAGTTCGCGACCTTACGTGTTCATTGCCAGAGGAGTCGAATTCTTGTATTCTTTCCTTCGTCCAATCCCTTGATTTCAACTTTTCCTTCCGCTGCGTTGACACTTTCTTACTCTCTATTTTTATGGTTTTCTTCTTGTAACGCTGTAAAAATTTAACTGCTATTAGACTAGTTATAGTTGGAGTCAGTTGTCGCCACTTCTACCTAAAATAACTCCACCACTCAAACTAACCTCTATCTCTTCCTACTTTATCTCCTAATTTGTCTCCTATAATATCTACAAGTTCACGTTAATTCCTACGCTCTCTATCATGACATCTATTAAATTCGCTATATGATCAGATGGAATATGTAAGACATGTTAGCATGTTAGGTCGGTTATTTAGGCTATATGGAAAGTGAGTCGGTTGTGGATTCTTACTATCACTTGGTGGTTGAGATGAAACAAGATTAACATCAACCTCTATAGATATAAATTAACTAAGTAAACAACTAGTAAAATAATTAATAACATTATTTACAAAAAAATTCCGGCTTTCACATTTTAGGAGCCCTTATTTCCCCGGAAGATCAAAGGCATGGTTCCAACAATCCCACTATACAATCTTCTCAAGTAGTCTGGTCTGCTAACAGAAACAATCCTGTTAAAGCAAATGCAACCTTGAATGTCACTCGAGATGGAGATTTGATCTTGGCAGATGCAGATGGTAGAATAGTTTGGTCAACCAATACTGGTGGCAAGTCTGTTGCAGGCTCAAACTTGACTGGAATGGGAAATCTGCTACTCTTTGACAGCAAGAGTAGATCTGTTTGGCAATCATTTGATCACGAAACAGACTCTTTGGTTCTCGGACAGAAGCTTCATTCCAGTCAGAGGCTGTCTTCTCGAATATCAGATTCAAATTCAAGTCAAGGCATATACTCCCTTGCAGTTGAAAATGGAACCTTGGTTTCCTATAATGAATGCAGCCCCCCACAGGTCTATTTTTACCCAGACATGTACGAGGGTTTAAGTGCTGCAACTATACCTCTTGATGTTAAGTTTGAGAATGGAAGCTTTGACAATTACGCGCTTTCACCAGCAGCCCAAGTAATGAAATTAGAGTCTGATGGACATTTAAGGGTTTATGCCTCGTCAAATTCAGATTGGGTAGTGATAAGTGATCTCTTATACACTGGCGATTGTGGATACCCAATGCTGTGGGAAAGTATGGCATTTGCTCAAGGAATCAATGCAGTTGCTCTGAAATTGATAATGGTGACACAAGCTTTTTCAGACCTGTGAATTTCAGACAACCCAATATTGGATGTTTCCTCACTACTCCAATCGATTGTTACCATCATCAGTATCATTCTCTTCTTGAACTTGAAAACATCAGTTACTTTGACAGTACCTCAAATTTATATGGTGAGAGCATGAAGTTGGAGCAATGTAAAGAGTTCTGTTTAAAGAACTGTTCTTGTAAAGCTCGGTATTCACTTGTGGATACATTTTGCAATCTGAGGGGGGAGTTGCTCGTTAGTGAATGAAGTATTTTCCCTTAGAAATGATGGAGGAGTGTGTAACAGTCTCTTTATTTGTTAAGGTGCAATAGACTTCAACGGGAAGCAATGCCTTGGTGAATTCTCCTAAAAGCAATTCAAGGAGTGTAATAGTTATAATTGGATCCAGTCTGGAAGCTATCTTTGGTATTTTTCTAGTTGTTGGGGCTTGCTTCATGCTTTTAGTAAAGTTCATGTCAAATTGGGTAAGCTCTGTGACTTGGACTCCTTTCCTGTCAAATTGGCACTTGTTATCATATTTTCATTCTACTCCATGAAATAAATGCAAAATACTAAAAGTAAGTAGAATCCAACAATTAATCTACATTGGGTCAGGTAATAGGGGAAATTAATTATAAAATAAATGATAAAATTGAAACCTATCAATTCCCCCCACACCTAAACCATGCTTGTCTTCAAGCATGAGAACAGTAAACAAGCACCAATATTTGACAATGGTCATTACTTCATCTACCATATTGTCAAGAAACCGAGAAAATCATATATCAAGCATCAGTGATCAAAATCCGAGAAACATCACCCCGGTTAGTTTCTAAACCACAACCTCCTTCAATTCCAAGTTAACTAATCTAAGAAAAATGAATGGCGCACAACATCTATCAACAAATGGTCCAAATATTAACCAAAATCTCAACATTAAATCCATAAATCGGCAAACTGACTTTTATCACACATTAACACAACCTTCACTTTTTTTTCACGTTTTTCTATTTTTCTCTTCGTTTTTTTTCTTTTTTTTTCAATAGTAACACAAGACTTATTCTCTAGCCATTGAAGTCTTTTGACGCGAACTCCAACATTTGCCAGATGAAGGAGCCCGGTTACTCAGATTCTACCGCTATACAACCACGTACTCATAGAAATTACTACTTTTTGACGCGAGAATCGACACTTTAGGTGAAGATCCCCTGTTATTCAGTAGTAACAAATAACGGAGTACAGTCACCCTTATTTCCCAGCCAGATAACACAATAACTCAAAATATCACAAAGAAAATAGTAGCAGCTAGCCTCATTTTTCAAACATAGAGAACTAAACTTAATAATTGGACCAATTCACATTAAAATGCTACCAGTCATTCTCTATACCTAGAAAAGTTAACAAAGAAATCAAAAGAGTCAAGCAGTCACCGATATTCATCAAAGAGATGTTTTGGACTCAACCACATTAACTCGATGCACTTTTATTATTAAAACTTGGCAAGAGTAAATTTAGAGCCAACAATCCAATATCAAACTTTGGCATTCACATGAGAGCTCATCACTAGAAAGAAAGAAAGAAAATGAACAAATAACAAACTAAAAATAAAGGAAAAATATCTAAAAACTAAAAATTAGAAAAACTGGCACCCCAACTGATCCCCTCCACACCTAAATGACACATTGCCTTCAATGTGACAAATAAATAGCAATAGTAAGAAGAAGGGCAACGGGACTTTCCTAAAGTCGTCAAAACAGTGGCGGACTGAAAGGGAGAAGAGAAGCTGGCGGCGTTGGCTGTGGGAGAGCTTCGGCGCGCGAGTGGTTAGTGAGCAGAGGCGGCGGCACGCTGGTGATGAGGGGAGGAGATGGCAACGGACAAAGGGAAGAAGGGATTAGGGAAGAAGAAAGAAAGAAAAAAAAAAATTTTTTTGAAATTTTAATTTTGGAAACAAAGGTTATAGCTAAACGAAAAAAGATTTTTTTTAAATTTTTTTTTTAAAATTATTTTAAATATTATTATTAACAAAACTCATTTTCGAAATTCAAAATTAGAGATTAACGGGAAATCGAAAACTGTTCTCAAGTTTTGAATACTTACCTTTCCCGTGAACGTGACGCGGGCACGTTAAAAAGGCAAGAACCCTTCTGACCATGAACTCTCCATACGACTTGACGCGGGCGCGTCATGTCAGACAGACACCTACGAATCATTTAAAAAACGAAAATTGAAGTCCGAAATCAGTCAAACTCGATGAAAACATATTTAAACTAACAAACAAAACCGAGCAAACAACTAAAAGAAATTGGGTTGCCTCCCAATGAGCGCCTTTCTTTAACGTCTTTGGCTAGACGTTAAACATCACTCTTCAATCTGGATGTATTTCAATTTTCCTTGTAATCGGTGGCCCTCTTCCGAGATTCACATAGCCATTGAGTGCAACCTTCTTCCTTAATTTTCGACTCATTTTCACCTTAGAAATTGCTTTCATCCCCTTATACTCGTTCGCAACAATTTTAAATTTATCCCTGCAAGCAAACTCAGAAAATTCTTGCACAGAGGGATTATACTCCTGTCTCTGAAGAGTATCCCCTCGTAAAAATATTGTATGAGCAATTGTTCACTTATTTGGTGCTGATGGCACTTGATGCACAACTTCTTGAATCGCTCCCAATAATCATAGAGTGACTCTCCTGGATGCTGTTTGATACCACAGATCTCCTTTCTTAGACTTGCAGCTCGAGACGCGGGAAAGTACTTGTCTAAGAACTTTTTCTTCGGCTGGTCCCACGTGGTGATACTACCGGTGGTAGGTAGTACAGCCAGTCTTTAGCAGAGTCCTTCAAGGAGAAGGGGAATGCCCTCATTTTTATCTGTTCCTCTGTAATTTTCGGGGGTTTCATGCTGTTGCACACGACATCAAACTCCTGCAAGTGTTTGTAAGGCTCTTCACCTGGTAAACCATGAAAAGATGGCAAGAGATGAATTAGACCAGATTTTAACTCGAATGGAGTGTTATCATCTAAACTTGGGAAAATAATGCTCAAAGGTTGCTGATTTAAATCAAGAGCAGCCAACTCTCTTAATATTCGTGCATTAACCATAGCGACTTCTTCTCGATCTGAATCACTAGAAGTATCACCAAACGGACTTGTTGCTTCGACTTCCGGATCAAGTCTATGGGATGTAGCACTAGATTGCTCCTCTCTGAGCTATCTGGTCTCTTTTCATGTTCTATGCGCGGTCTTCTCTACCTCAAGGTCAAAAATCAATTCACCTGTACGAGAAAATCGAGGCATACACTAAAAAAATATCAGAAAATTAGAGCAAAAATGAACTTAAAAAGAAACAAATAATAACGCCAGTCCCCAGTAGCAGCGCCAAAAATTGACAGGTGTCGGACTTGTACAATAATAAATACTTATTCGGAGAAAATATAATTTTCTGTGTATAGTAGTGAGTAGGGTCGAATCCATAGGGATTGGAGATATTCGTCTCTCTTAGAGTTCAAATTGACAATGTGGAGTTTTTATAGCAGTGGCAATAATTAAACGGTTCGAAATAAGTAAAATACAAAAATAAATAGCTAACTAGAAATTAAAAGACAAACTATTAAAATCAAAGGAATAATGACTAAGCTCTAGTCAAGAAATAACTTTGGCAATAGTTCAATTAATTGATCATCGATGCAGAGATAATTCTAATTATTAATTAATAAATAGGTTATAACTGTCAAACAAGCGATGACAGTCAACTCCTCCTTACTGTGTCGATGACTGAGGTACGCCCATCAATCACTATTTTAATTGAGAAATAATTTTAGATACGCTCGTAAGATTTAATTTTCCAATTGCCTTACGTATTAGAGGAGCCCTATTCTAACCAAATAACGCATTACCAGGGTTATTTTAGATTAGCCCGCGTATTCTTCTGACACAATTCCAATCATGTCAGTTGTCACTATTTTAGAGCAATTAAATAATTACGAATTTAACGCTCTAATTGACATCAGGTTGCTAAATTAATTCAACGTCCGGGTCCAGAATATTTAATTAACAAAACAACTATAAGCATTATAAACAGAGAATATGCAAATACCAGTAAATAAAAGGAATAAATAAAATTAATTCGATCTCACAATTTTTAGATGAACCAAAACCTCTGTTATTTCTTGACTAGAAAAAAAGAATTTAGTTCATCCTTGGTGAGGAAAACCCTCGCGGAAATTCAGAAATAATTGCGGCCAAGGTTTTCGGTTTAGAGAACTCAATTCGCTCCAATCATGAAAGGAAAAGCTAAACTACGAAGAGTGATCAATTCTTTCACTCGGTCTTTTCATACGAAGGAAAAAGCCCACTAAAAGACGAAAAGGAAAAGCAAAAAGCTAAGACTCCCCGTAGTGCTTGTTCTCTGCACAATTTTCTATCTATTAGGAGGCATAAACCGTGCTACGCACGGTGGGAAAAAGGATGGAGATGCCCAATTTAACAAAATAATTTATACTAATTCAAAATGGATAATTAATGAAATTTGTTTTTCTTGATGGAATTAGTTACAACTAAACCAAAAAAAAAATATTAAACCAAAATTAGAGTAAACTTTCATTTAAGTATGTAATCATATAAAAAATAGTAAGTGTCATTCTCATTAAAGAATCAAAATTAAAGAATCAAAATATTATAAGACTCCATCTAAGTTGTCATCTGCCATTGCTATTTCAAAGTTAGGTTGCATTATGATTTGATTTAATTACGAGTTCAATTAATTTCCTAATAATGTAGCTACTTAAAACTTATAAGCATCATTAGCGGTTATATTTTACTATCTTTCCATGCTCTCATATCATTCCCAAAATTAGAAAAAAAAAAAGGAAAAGTTAAAGAGGAGAGTTGATAGAGCTATAAGCAGGAAAATGCAAAATAGTAAGGGCCAAAGTGAGTAAGAAAATAAATGAAACTGACTCTATATTATTGATAGAAACAAAATACTTCATCCCATTTGACCTTAAACAAAGGTATAACAACCGTATAATCAATGTTTCAATTCATATCAACCTACAATAAGTTTCCTCACTTATCAACCTACAAATTGCATACAACAAATCTTAAACCTGAATAACATCCACCATACTCATGGTTAACTAAGTACTATGGCTGATATCAAAGCACGTACATAAATAAGATAATATCACATTTGTGAAACACTATAGCTGGGCCTTGCTTAAAAGAAGTAATAACAACCAGGAATTGCCGAGAATCCAGCCAAGCAAACTTATTGAAATGTTTGACAGCAATTTAAGAGCCGTCATCTTCAAGCTGCCCTTTGTAGACAAACATCGGGAGCTTTATCTCCATGTTCTGATACAATGTATTCAACTGAGAATCCTGTAGTCGCCACCTTCAGCTCATGTAAACTGCATTCTTTAAATGATGGCAGTTTCATAGTCTCATTTTCTTCACATTGCTCTAAAACCCCAGAAGAAAAAAATCAGAAAAGGGAAACAAATATTACATTTTTATACATTTAACAGAGTTTTAAGAATTACCAAAATCAGAGGAATAAGCAATGTTGGATTTGAGGTTAGAAGGCCACCAGCAAAAGTCTAATTTAGAGCAGTGAGCTCCCACTGGAATGAAGACGAATAATACTGAAAAATGAATCTGGCAATCAGGTCAAGAAAACAGACATAAAGAAATATCACAAATGGATAGAACTAAATCATAGGGACATAAAATGTAACACAAAAATTTTCACCGAGCAAGTCAATTCAAGAACCATTGCAGCAAAAAACTTGTAAAAAAAATGTGCAAAGAAGTCACATACGATCAAAACACAAGGACAAAACACGAAATGCAAAGGACAAGGGTTAATCCAAAAAAAAAAGCAAAAAATATTATGCTTCTGCAGAAATCTTGCAGAGGCTACTTCAGAACTTCAAGGAACAAGCAAGGAAAGAGCAGAAAATCATCACCTATTCCATTCCGCCAGATTGTGTGCCCATATGTCTTTTTCACAAGTCAGTTGAGCAAGTTCTTTCTGTTGAGTAAAAGTAAGGTAAATAAATTACACGGACAATCTGTTCCACAATCAAAATAGGCAAACTACAGCTAAATGGTCATTCATAGCCACATAACCTTTGAAATCCTTATTGAATTGTATGTGCATAAATTACAAGTAAATCATGACGAATTCATGCTTGAAATCATGAACCATCACCACAGAAAGTAAAAATAATAATGAAGCAAAAACCTGAGAATAAAAACGTATTTGAAGGAAAGCACGGGAAAAATATATTTCAGAGAAAATACTAATTCGGCAACTTCTAAGGTAGAGATGATACCAGAAAGAGGCATGTCACATCAGGAAATGCACATTTTACATGGCCACAGATGCAGCTTCTCCAACCCAATAAGCCGTAACAATCGTAAACCTGATTCCAGTTGGTCTAATAAAATCAGGAGCACGTATAACATAGCACAACAATTCCTTTCCATCAAGAGCATCAGCAACCCGAAGGTTTAGGCTAACGCCCTGCTACACTGACAAAGTATAGCCCAAATGTGTAACAGAATTGAAAAGTTGATAATGCAACAGTAAGTATCCAAATTCGGTTTTAAAAAAAATTTATGCTGGCAACAGATAAGGCAATTAGGTGCGGTGGCTTAACGACAAAAGGCAATTAATATATAATTTTTAGAGTCAAAACAAAAAAATAATACATAACCTCACACCGATCCCAAGAAGCAAAGCTCTAACTGAAGCGGTACGTATAAATAGCAACATAGCAACTCTAGGCTAAAAAGCACAGAGCAAAACAACAACACAGCACAAAACAACTTCAATATCTCGAGGCAGACGCCAAAGGGTTTTTTTAAGAACCACAGAAGCAAAGCAAGCATAAAGAGATGCTTAACGCATAATAAGTTCAAAAAGTTACAACTTACTATGCAATAAAGGAAGGCAATATTTACCTCAGCTCTATATCTCAAGCTCTCCACAGCATTCTTAGTGAGCAATGGAAATGGAGCTATAAAATTGGAGTCCACGTTATCACTTTCACCGATGAAGGATTTAATACCTTCAAACATGTCATTCTCCTCAGAGGACACCTACTCAAGATCAAGTAAGAGGGCGATAAGAAACATATAAGAAAATGATCAAAATAATTTTAAATGCATTACCATAATCACTTTAATCATATTAGGGGAGACATTATTCATGTGCTAACATATATTAGGAATTCTGATATAAAAAAGAACAGCAAAAAATAGGGGCAAAACCTATAGCACAATCTAATATTTGAAATAAAAAACAAAAGGCGTATTTCAATATGCAATAAACACAAAGAAAAAACTGAAAACCAAAACCATGATTACGAAGGATGACAGAACTTCTACAACATGGATATATATGAGCCAATAATTTACTGAAGATTCTAGTCAATATTCAAGCAATCCTACTGTTCATCAATTCTGCTTGCAAAAAAATGAAGATCAACCAAATTCAATCTGGAAGTCAGGGTATAAATTCAGTTACAAAAGTAATTCCAATTTAGTCTTTAGAAAATTACCAGAGAGACAGATGCACCAGTGTTATACGCTCTTCCAGTACAACCAATTCGATGTACATACCCCGCAGCACTTTGAAGCATCTCAAAATTTATGACCTGCAAGAAAGAAAAGAATCAATACAAGTCAATTATCAAACTAACAACCTCATCAGCCACAAACACGTAGATGATACGCAAAGCAATTCCTGTATGGAAGAAAGCTCAAGGATAAGATAAACAACATACATGGAAAAGCTCAAAATTTTCACTCAATATAGTAACATACTAATTACTAATCGTGCAACCATCCACTTTGATTGTAATAAGAAGATTAAGTAGATATATGCTGTCTGAGTATCTCCAAATATATAATAACCTATGCATAATGATACCTGCGCTTATCGAAAAAATTACACAGCAAAGTAAAGATATTGTAACAAAGAATAAGATACTGCAAGACGACGGCTAGAATGTGGTGCAAAAAATTTAAAAAAAAAAATCAAGTGTCAAGAAAAAATGTATTTTAGAAAAGCAGCCAACCGTGTGAACATTACAACACCAAACTCTGCATCAAAGGCTAAGCCCCAAAACAGCACAAATGCAGCCTAAGCGTTACAGACGCGCAAGAGTCCAGAGCATCAAATAGCAGATGCGAACAAGGGAGAGAGAGACACAGAAAAGCCTTTAAAAGATAATAAGAGTCCCATTTTTTTGGACACCGAAGGCATAGAGTTTTCCAATAACACAGGCGAAACAGCAGATTAATTGACAACATTCTAGATTAGAATCAAAGCCAATTTTAATTTGATATGAAGTGGGAATACCTGCTCCTAGGATTTTCTACCTTTTTTATTTTGAACTATATTTCTCTTTTAAATAATGATAAAATTTGGGTAATCATTTGCAACCCCAAAAAAAATGGCGTGATTTATTAGCTCAATGGATCCACCAACTCTATAAGCAGTCATACGAAAATCTTCTCTTCCATTAAGTTCGTAAATAACAAAATTACCTCGGTTTCGACCCACAAACTCCTAACCTCTTGTAATTAATCACATTGCTAACCATAGCCATTTTTCTTTCAAACAAAATTCATCAGAATTCTGAAGTCATTTTAACACCGTTTTTTTGAAGTTAAGAATTATCTCAACCCAAAAAAACAAAAAGAAAAAACTTTGGACCATTTTTTTATATTCTTTTTCATTAAGGTCACGTATTAGTAATAGAATTGTAATAACGTGAGCATAATAAAAGAACAAAATCAAAATTATAAGTCAAGAGCAGCTGAAAACAGTAAATTCAATCCCAAAAATAATAATAGTATACATTCCATATGACCAAATTAAAATTAAAATGACAGACTTTAGCTGCAGAAAATAACTATATAAACTAAAATCAAGTAAAAGTAATCAATCCCCACAAAATTTTTACCAAAAAAATAAAGGAAATACAGGCCAGACTATAAAGACAACCGGATTTCATCACTTATCAGGAAGTTTCATCACCCCATCAAGAACGTCGCCTATGGTTGGCACAGAACCGACTGCACTGACCCAACATCAATTCATTCCAGTATCATGTTTCTGTGGCTCAGGCCAGCATTGGATTTTATCTCCACTGGGAAAATTAAAAATCCAATCTCCAATCGCCACGTTTTAAACCATATTTGATCTTAAATTAATCAGGAAAACAGTAGTATTGGTTGAACATGCTAACAACCTCGGCTACTCCATGGAACACTTGCTATTATCCCATCCCTAAACGTTTCTACCTTCAAAATCTCCATTTTTCGAGCAATGCTTATTCCCTCTATTCCCCAGAAACGTTATTCACCAGGACCCCTCTGACACTTACAGCAACAAATAGTTGCAGCAAAGAACAGGAAATGAGAAAAAGCCCAAAAAACCCCCAGTACCCGTGTCAGAAAAAACCTCATTTTCACAAAGTTTTTACTCTTCCATTGAAACTCAGAGAACCCAGAAAAGAGAATATCTAGAAACAGCATATAGTGATTTAGAGATCCACTCGGGTATTTTTACAAACATGTGGTGGGTAGATTTGAAAGCTGCATTAGGGCAGAGAATTAACATGGAGGGTATTGCTTCTTCTGTTGGGATTGTGGCTAAAGATAAGCATTTGAAGAAGAAGAAGAAGACAACTTAGAGCTATAAGTAGTAATTGGAGAAGTAAAACGGTTCAAGTGGTCGGGTTGGTTATAAGAATCGGACCTTTTCTTGGGCAGCGAGGGCGAGTTTGTCGGAAGCGTCGGAAAGGGAGGCATCGAGGGACTGAAGGTCGGCGATGATGGCGTCCTTCTCGGTGAGCTTGTGACGGAGAACAGACACCTCTGGTTCGAGGAAAAATAGCAACTCTAGGCTAAAAAATGCAGAGAGAGGCACAACGAAGCACGATCCAAACGGCGGAGGAGGAGGTGATCCGAACGGGTGGCAAGATCGAACCTTTCCCGAGAGCAAAACAAGAGCCAGTTGAAAAAAGAAATAAAGAAAAAAAAAGGAAGCTAACAGAGAAGACCGCACCTCAACGTAACAAACTTACAACGGAGGAGGAGGAGGAAAATCGAACGCACCGCAGCTGATCTGGACGACTGAGACCCAGTGAAACGCGAGGGACAGAGGTTCGATGGTCCTTGCGCGTCTGGAGAAGGGGAACAAAGAACAAAAACATCAGTTCCAGGCTAAAGATTCATGCAGAAAGCTAATGGGAAAAATTGCACCTCACCGGAAAAGAAGAAAAGGAAGAAGAAGAAAACTCACAACGGAAGAAGAGGAGGAGAGCCAAATGCCTGGAACACAGCAACCCAAAGAACGCGAGAGACCGAGGCTCGCTGATACCTGCGTGGTTAGAAGATAACCGGTTAGCTCAACAGGCTCTCGTACCAAGGCTCAGAATAGTCGGATAAGCAACAGAGCAACATTGCCCAAAGAAAGAGAGAGAGAGAAGACAGTGGGAAGAAGAGGCAGACAACGCAGCAGGAGGCACATGGGGTTTCGGCAGAGGAGAAGAGGCGCGCGATGCGCGAAGAAAACAACGTCTCAATCACATGCGCGGCACGTGAGAGGACGACGAAAAACTCCAGGTCATCAGAGCTCTTCGCTCTTTATCTACTTATGTTGATATGTTGAAAAAGTCTACTGCTACTTGTGGCGGCTCCTGTGTAGAAAACGAAGACTCCCCAGGCTTGCTTTCTTTCTCAGCAATTACCGAAATGGGCCCAAGTTTTTCCGTTGCCAACAATGCTCCTGGGGTAAGCTCTGTGACTTGGACTCCTTTCCTATTAAATTGACACTTATTATTATATTTTCGTTCTACTCCCTAAAATAAATATAAAATATTAAAAGTGAGTAGAATCTAACAATTAATTCACATTGGGTCAGGTAATAAAAAAATTAATTATAAAATAAATGATAAAATTACAATCTATCATCATTGGATTGATAAGGAAAGGGAAGTAGGCTTAAACAACTGACTCCCCGTATTCCTTTTGTTTTTCCTTTCCGTCAAGTTTAGACACTCATTCTGTACACTTGAATAAGTAATCATCTGCCATTCCTGGAAAGTTTTTGAGGAAGGTCAATGCAAGGGGAATCTTTCTGTAATTTTCAGCCATCATGATCCTTAACCTCAGTCTGTGTTCGAAACCTTATGAACAAGAAGTACAATTGCGAATAAAGAGATTGAAACGACTAAAACAAATAGAACAAGTCAACATGACTATTACAAGTTCTTCAATTACTGAGCTGATTTAGTCAAAAGCTGGAAAAACCAATGTCTAAAGCCATTATGTTTCTTATTGGGTGTTAGGCTGCTAGATTATTCTTGAACAGGAATAGGGTGCGTTCGAGTCGAGTCGAGTTCGAGCACTATTCGAGGTAAAATAATTAAGCTCGAGATTGAGCTCGAGTTCGTCGAACTTTTAAAATTCAAGCTCGAACTCGAACTCGACGTCAATTTACATTATTCGAACTCGAGCTCGAGTTTAATTAAATCTAATCAATTCAAATCAAGCTCAATCGAGTTTATTCGAGTTCAATCCAGCCTAATCAAACTCACGTAATAAAAATTAATATTTTACATATAATTTTAAATAAAAGATATTATTGACATTTTATAATAATAAAAATTAAAATATATATTATAAAAACCTCGATTAGACTCGAATGCAAAATATTAAAACTTGAACTCGGCTCGCTGCTTCTATCAAGTAACTCGAACTCAGTCAAATTGAGCTCGAGCCGAGCTGCTGACCGAGTTGCTTGCGAGCCGAGTCAAGCTACCCGGTCTAGCATCAACCCTAAACAGGAACGGAAAACAGAGAGGATAAATTTAAAACATTGAATGTGTCTAGCGAGACCACAGTCAATGGCATACGCGTTTCGGTTGCCTTTTATCCGTGCACCACGCGATATCTTGAGCTGGTTTTCAGTAGGCTGCCTTTTTAGAAAATATCTTGTGGAAAACATGAAGCTTCAGATGGATCCTACACGAGTTGACCATCATGTCTGCAGAAAAGATTTGCCCAACAAATCAAAAAGTAAACTTGCTAGATCTGCCTGCAGGAAACTTCTGAACAGTTGTGGTCTAATCCCTTGTTCACATCCAACCAATGACGGGTCAAGATTTTAAGTCTTTTTCTGTGTTTGTGGTTGGTCGGGGGTTGTTGTTGTTGTCACACATATAATCATTATTAATATCATTATTATATAAAAAGTACGGTGAATTTTGATATTTTCATTTAAAATGTAAGTGTAAGCATTGTTATAATTTTAGTTTTTGTTATTTCAATTATACCTTTATTAATTGATTATTGAAGTTTCATATTATGTTCTTTTTAATTTATTATCATGTTTAAAATTTATTATATCATATTTATTGATTTAGAAAAAAAATAATGTTTCATTATTTTCATCATCATCAAGGCAAGTGCAAAGCTAGTGCCAATATTAATGTATGAGAATATTATATTTTATGATATTATAATCACATGCAGAGCACATTATCTATTACTAGTAAAACAATATTATAGTAAATAAAGTGTAATAAATTTAAAACGAAAGTTGTACGATAACTAACAATAAGATGTTTTTAGTTGTAAAAGACAAGATATCAAATTTGGACTCTCCAATCATTTTATTTCCTAGCAACGCAAATACATCAATTATTGAATTAAAATCATTTGTTTGAATTATTCCTTTCTCAATATCATATGATCAATTATAAGCAAGTACATTAAAAATTTTTACATTTTGTGTTTGTTTTTAACTAATACTCTTGATCTTACATTTTGGGGTTAGTTTTCTAACTTTCTTTTTTAATTCAAATCAATCTTACATTAGGGGTTGGTTTATCATAAATTTACATAAAGACAAATTAGTTGCTATTTAAAAGCTATACTAGCTAGCTACTAATGATTGTTTGCTCTTATCAATGTTATAATAATCCTAAGTAAATGTAATTAAAAGTTAGATTGTCATATAATACTTAACTTGAAGGGAATAAAAATAACTTGAGTTTAATTAAAAGTTTGATTATCATAGAATACTACTTTTTATAATGAAAGCTTGAAGGGAACAAAAATATAACTCCGATTATCCTTTCGTCAGTCTCTGCACCGAAGGCTATATTTCCAAAAAGGGGCTCTCTTATTCCTAGGACCTTAATCCCTCTCCTCCAGCTATCCAAGAACTGCTGAAAATGTTTCCAAAATGTTGGAATTTTATAATTATTTCCGTTCTTCTTTCTCTTCAGTTAGTAGATGGACAGCCTTTTGATTATCCTACTGCAAATTTGTCTACTACGTGGATCAATAGTGTCTCAGCTAACCATTCTGTTGATTTTACAGATGGCTCAAAGGTGAGAGCCATTCTGCTCAGAGGAACATTTGGGCCTAGATATGCTTGTGGATTCTTTTGCAATGGCACATGTGATAGCTATATGTTTGCAATCTTTATTGTTCAGACTAACAGTGTTTCATACATTGTCATGCCAAGCTCAGGATTTCCACAAGTTGTCTGGTCGGCTAATCGAAATAATCCTGTCAAAATCAATGCAACCCTGCAACTTACATCAGGAGGAGATTTGGTTTTACGGGATGCTGATGGGGCTTCAGTTTGGTCTACAAACACGACAGGAAGATCCGTCGTAGGTTTAAACTTGACCGAGGAAGGAAACCTGGTTCTCTTTGATATGAATAACTTGGTGGTCTGGCAATCTTTTGATCATCCTACTGATGCTTTGGTTCCAGGGCAAAAATTGGTATCTGGGCAGAAGTTGACGGCTAGTGTTTCAATTACCAACTCAACTGAAGGAGGTTTGTTTTTTGTTTTTGTTAACAACGAAGGTTTGTTTGCTTCTGTAAAAGCAAATCCTCCACAAATTTATTATCAACAGTTAGTTGATAATACAAAGGCAAATAAAGAAGCAAGCTATGCCAAGTTCCAAAACGGAAGCTTAGCCTTGTATATACATTCTTCTGAACCAAGGGATCCGGATTCAGTGATTGCCCTGCCTCAGATTTCCTCAGCTCAGTACATGAAATTGGGGTCCGATGGGCATTTGAGACTATATGAGTGGGCAGACGGGTGGAAAGAGGTGTTTGATATTCTTACTGGTTATCTTGGTGATTGCAATTACCCCACGGTTTGTGGAGAAAATGGCATCTGCTCGAATGGGCAGTGCAGTTGTCCAAGATCAGTCAATGCTTCAATGAACTATTTTACACAAATAAATGGAAGGCAGCCAAATCTTGGCTGTTCTGAGATCACTCCTTTGAATTGCAATGCTTCACGATATCATAATTTTCTTGAGCTAAAAGATATGACTTACTTCACATTGAATGCAGATATTACTAGTACCAATATGGATAGCTGTAAGCAAGCATGTCTAGGTAACTGTTCGTGTAAAGCAGCTATATTCCGTTATGGTTCAAATTCTTCTAATGGGGATTGCTATTTACCTGCCCAGATCTTTTCATTGATGAACAATGAGCAGGACAAGACTCATTATAATTCATCTGTGTTCATGAAGGTGCAGATCACACCAAATGCATCAGCTCCTGCAAAAACTTCTCCTAAAGGTACTCCAGCTCTTGTCATAAATGGATATGCTATTGCAGCTTTCATTTTATTGGCCGTCCTCATTGGTTTGACAATCTGTATAATCCGAAAGAAAAGATTAGCCAGGGAGGTTGAGGAGGGCGACTTAGACAATGTACCGGGAATGCCAACTAGATTTCCATTTGAAGATTTAAAAATTGCAACAGCAAATTTTAGTAAGAAACTTGGGCAGGGAGGATTTGGCTCAGTTTTTGAAGGTTCGCTTAGAGATGGCACTAAGGTTGCAGTAAAATGTCTTGATGGAATTGGTCAAGTGAAGAAATCATTTTTGGCTGAGGTGGAAAGTATTGGTAGCATTCATCATGTTAACTTGGTAAGATTGGTAGGTTTTTGTGCAGAAAAATCTCACCGACTTTTAGTTTATGAATTCATGAGTAATGGATCTCTAGAGAAGTGGATCTATAGACAAGGCCAAGAAATTGTCCTTGACTGGAAATGCAGGAGGAAAATAGTACTTGATATAGCCAAGGGGTTAACTTATCTCCATGAAGATTGTAGACAGAAAATTATTCATTTGGATATAAAGCCCCAAAACATTCTTTTGGATGATAAGTTCAATGCTAAGCTATCTGACTTTGGGCTCTCCAAGTTAATTGATAGAGACCAAAGCCAAGTTGTTACCACTATGAGAGGTACTCCTGGCTATCTGGCTCCAGAGTGGCTCTCTGCAGTTATTACAGAGAAAGTAGATGTCTATAGCTTTGGAGCTGTTGTGGTTAGCTTCCTGAGCAGGGTAAGGTTAAGAGAAGACAGAGGAGAAATAGAACAGATCTGATCCGAGAGGGAAGAAGAGTGAGAGAGAGAGAGAAAGAATGTAATCTGAAATAGAATAAGAATGAATTGATCTTCCAAAAACTGATTAAACCGATACATCCTTCAGTTATTTATACAAGATTGTGCTCATGTGTATGCAGACGTCCAGCTAACAGAAAAGATCCCTTTCTAACTAACTCCTCCAGCTAGGATGCCAACCTGGCCCAACTGACGAATGACCTGCTTGGATTTTGCCAGGACACAACATTGCTTCCCCCTTCAAACAATCCTAGTCCCTAGGATTCAATTCTGGAAATTGCTAGGATTCAATTCTGGAAATTACACTCGGACAAAAGACCAATCTTCCCAAGTGGAGTCATCCCTATTCAAGTTCTCCCATTCAATCAACACTTGTTCAACCTCTTGGCCCTTCCTGTAAATGACTCTCCTGTCCAGAATGGCCTTGGGAGCCACCTTGAACTCTCCTTCTGCAGTTGCTTCAGGAGGTGTAGGGTGAATTTGGCCCCCATTGGCAGACTTCTTAAGAAGGGAAACGTGAAACACAGGGTGCACTGAACATCCATCCGGTAGCTTCAATTTATAGGCCACTGATCCCACCTTCTGCTCAACCTGGTATGGTCCATAGTACCTGGCAGACAACTTAAGGTTCCTTCTTAAAGCCACAGAAGATTGTCTGTACGGTTGTAGCTTTAGGTACACCCAGTCTCCCTCCTCAAAATTCCTATCTGTCCTACCCTTATCAGCCAGTTGTTTCATTCTATTCTGTGCCTGCAACAAGTTGTCCTTGAGTAAAGTATTCCAGTTCACTCTTTCATTAGACCAATCCTCCACTGCCGCAACTAGTGTCTGCGTAGGTGATAAGGTGAGTTGTGAAGGTCTGTATCCATAGAGGGCCTGAAAAGGAGTCATGGTCAGACTAGTGTGGTAGTTGGTGTTGTACCACCATTCAGCTGTAGGCAGCCACCTCTTCCATTTGCCTGGTTGTTGCATGCACATACTCCTAAGGTAAGTCTCCACGCATCTGTTGACTCTCTCTGTCTGTCCATCTGATTGAGGATGGTATGCAGAAGAGAAGCTGAGTTTAGTGCCTAGCAGTTTGAAAAGCTCCTGCCAGAAAATGCTGGTAAAAACCTTGTCCCTATCAGACACAATGCAAGAAGGCAGTCCATGGAGCTTGAAGATTTGATCAAAAAAAACTTCTGCAATGCCCTTAGCAGTGTAATGAGAGGTTATAGGGATGAAGTGGGCATACTTAGTGAGCCTGTCTACTACCACATAGATGGCATCACTGCCCAAGGACTTAGGCAATCCTTCTATGAAGTCCATTGAGATTTGTTGCCAGGCTTGATCCGGAATAGCTAAGGGCTGTAGCAGTCCTGGGTATGGACAATTTTCAGGCTTGCTCCTGCTGCAAATATCACACCCCTGTACAAAAACCTCTATATCCTTCCTCATGTTAGGCCAGTACAAGAAGGCCTTCATCCGCTGATAGGTTCCCTGGATCCCTGAGTGGCCACCCCAACAGGTATCATGAAAACACGAAATCAGATTCTGCCTGAGGTCAGATCCTGATCCCACCAAAACTCTGTCCTTATACCGTATGATTCCCTTCTGGTAAGTGTACTCAGGGTGTGAATTGGTACCAGTGGTCAAAGCTATCACCAGTTCCTTGATGCTGCCATCACCAACATAACTATCACCCACTAGAGAGAGCCACTGAGGTGCAACGGCTGACACAGCTTGCACTTCTGCCACCCCACTTTCGCTCCCTCCCTCCATCCCCTCTGTTCTCCTAGAGAGAGCATCAGCCACCACATTCTCCTTTCCCCTTTTATATTGAATTTCATAATCCATCCCCATCAGCTTGGCCAACCATTTTTGTTGTAATGGTGTAGTGATTTTCTGTTCAAGCAAGTACTTCAAACTCTCATGATCAGTTTTAATCACAAAGTGCCCTCCTAGCAGATAATGTTTCCATTTTTGAACTGCAGTCATTAAGGACAGCAACTCCTTCTCATATATGGATAAGGCCTGGTTCCTTCTACCCAATACCTGGCTCATGTAGGCTATGGCCCTTCCTTGCTGCATCAGAACAGCTCCAATGGCTGCTTGGCTGGCATCAGTTTCCAAAACAAATGACTTAGTAAAGTCTGGTAGAGCCAAGACTGGTGTAGTACTCATTGCTACTTTCAACTTCTGGAAAGCTTGTTCCGCTTCCTTACTCCAAGTGAACTGCCCCTTTTTAAGCAGCTCGGTCAGAGGCCTGGCCATCACCCCGTAACTTTTCACAAATCTCCTGTAGTAGCCTGTCAACCCCAAGAAGCCCCTGAGAGCCTTAACATCGGTAGGAGTAGGCCAAGATAGCATAGCTTCAACCTTTGAGGGATCAGCCTTCACACCTGTCTCAGTGACTATGTGGCCTAAATACTCTACTTGATTCTGACCAAATGTGCATTTGGACAATTTAGCATAGAGGGAGTGTGTTCTGAGGGTGTCTAATACCAAAGTTAGGTGATGTAAATGGGTCGGAAGGTCAGGGCTGTAAATCAGGATGTCGTCAAAGAATACAAGGACAAATTTCCTGATATAAGGTTCAAATACAGAATTCATTAAAGCTTGGAAGGTTGCAGGTGCGTTTGTTAAACCGAAAGGCATGACAAGAAACTCATATAAACCAGAATGTGTTCTAAAAGCTGTTTTTGGAATGTCATCAGGAGCCATACGAATCTGGTGGTAACCTGATCTGAGGTCTATTTTGGAAAAAATTTTAGCTCCATGTAATTCATCAAGGAGGTCATCTATGATGGGAATGGGAAATTTATCTTTGATGGTCAGGTTGTTCAATTGTCTGTAATCAATGCAAAGTCTCCAACTGCCATCTTTCCTTTTAACCAAAAGAGCTGGAGAGGCAAAGGGACTATGACTTCTCTGAATGATACCAGAGGTTAACATTTCCTTGACTTGTTTTTCTATCTCTGTCTTTTGTGAATGGGGGTGCCTATAGGGAGCAATTTTGAAGGGCCTAGCTTCAGCTTTAAGGGGTATTTTATGGTCATGCGATCTGGATGGGGGCAAGTTTATAGGATCAGAGAAAATGTCCTCATATGCAGCCAGTAATTCAGTAAGAGAGTTAGGCACACTAGTCACCTGACAGTTGTGAACC
This sequence comes from Coffea eugenioides, assembly GCF_003713205.1. Taxonomy (NCBI): domain Eukaryota; kingdom Viridiplantae; phylum Streptophyta; class Magnoliopsida; order Gentianales; family Rubiaceae; genus Coffea; species Coffea eugenioides. The sequence continues at coordinate 4,587,079 of NC_040039.1, forward strand.
TTCACCATGCAGGATTGTTGCAGAGCTTTCCTGACCCTGTGTCTGATGTCCTTGCCCGCAGCTTCTCCTTTCCTAAGCTTCACCTGTGCGGTCTCAGAGTCCCCTTTCAATAGGACCTGTTCTCCCTCCTTGTCAAAGGTTATCTGTAAAGCTTTGAAATCAAATGTGAGGGGACTGTATTTCCTCATCCAATCAACTCCAATTATCATGTCATAAGGTTCAAGATCCAAAACAAATACATCATGCTCAAATTGGTGGCCCTGGACCTCCCACTTCATCTGAGGCACCCATTGATCGCAATGCAAAACCTTACCATCTGCAATTTTAACTTTGAAGGGTCTGTGTTTCCTGATTTGCTCAGGATATAATTGCGCAACAGCAGGTCGGATAAAGCAGTTAGTACTCCCACCATCCACTAAAACTGATAGCTGCTGGTTACCATACAGGCCTTGCATTTTGATGGTGCTAGAAGACAACTCACCTGAGACTGAGTGTAGAGCCAGTACCACTGCTTGTTCTGCACTGGTACCCCTATACTCTATGACCTCCTCCTCCTCTCCCTTGTCTGATTCCTCGTCATCCACCAACAACATGTGGAGTTCCTTGTTCTTACAAATGTGTCCAGGGGTGAACTTATCCCCACATTTAAAACACAAACGGTTGTCCTTCCTGTACTGAAACTCTGAGGGCGAGATTTTCTTAAAGACAGGTTGGGGGTCACTACTTTTCTTAATTTCTTCACTATTGTTTGGTTGCATCCTTCTGTTCCCATTGGCGCCAATTTGTCCTCCATTGAAACTAGATGGCAGCGGGCTCCTGTAAGTTGCTCTACTGTTTTTGGAGAGTGCTTCCAAGAGATTTTCCTGCCACCTAGCCTTCTCAAAAGCTAGCTGAAGAGAGTCTGGTTTGTGCATTTTCACAGCAGACTTGATTTCATTCTTCAATCCACTCAAGAAGCAAGAAACGTAATAGGATTCTGACAGATTGGGAACCTTGGCCATTACCAATGCTCTCAGTTCCTCAAATTTTTCCTGGTAAGCTAATACAGATGAGGTTTGTTGCAGCTTGTTGAACTCCTCAATGGCATCATCCTCCCTCAGTTCTCTGAATCTTCTACAGAGTTCCTCCTTGAATTCGTTCCAACCGACTCCTACCTTGTCTCTTTTGAAGTTCTGGTACCATAGATCAGCTCGCCCTTCCAAGTGCAGTTCTGCCATATCTACCTGGTTCTCTTCCGTGATCCTGCAAAGATGGAAGAATTTCTCGCACTTCCTCACCCAATCCCTGGGGTTGCTCCCATTAAATTGAGGAAATTCCAGCTTAGGAATTGCCACTGTATAGTGATTCCTTGTTGATACTCCACCTCCAATTCCCCCTTCCACCGTTCTTCCAGCTTGAGCCCCACTGTTATGGTTAGGGCTCCCTAGGATCCCCCTATCACCATGCACACTTCTCGCAAATGCACTGAACTGGTTATGCATATCAGTCATGAATGTCTTCATTTCCAGTCGATTGGATTCTAATAGAGCCTTCACATCTTGGAAGGTATCTTCCACCTTTTCCTCCAATGCCGCCGTAGAATCCAAAACAGTCTGGATTCGTGCTTCTTGTTTCCGCAGCTGTTCTTCGAAACTCTTCATCCTCGTTCCTTCGGCCATGGCTTGTGGTAGCTGATAGTCCAAGGACCACCAGCTCTGATACCACTGTTGTGGTTAGCTTCCTGAGCAGGGTAAGGTTAAGAGAAGACAGAGGAGAAATAGAACAGATCTGATCCGAGAGGGAAGAAGAGTGAGAGAGAGAGAGAAAGAATGTAATCTGAAATAGAATAAGAATGAATTGATCTTCCAAAAACTGATTAAACCGATACATCCTTCAGTTATTTATACAAGATTGTGCTCATGTGTATGCAGACGTCCAGCTAACAGAAAAGATCCCTTTCTAACTAACTCCTCCAGCTAGGATGCCAACCTGGCCCAACTGACGAATGACCTGCTTGGATTTTGCCAGGACACAACATTGTGGTACTGGAAATCTTGTGTGGAAGGAAAATTGTCGATAGATCTGAGCCAGGAGGAACGAATGCATTTGCTTAGTCTTTTTCAAGCAGAAAGCAGAAGAAGGAAATTGGTGGATATGATTGATCAATATAGTGAAGATATGCAGTCTAATAGAGAAGATGTTGTGAAGATGATGCAAGTTTGCAGCTTGGTGTCTGCAGAGTGACCATGCTAGTAGACCTGCAATGTCAGTGGTGGTCAAGGTCTTGGAGGGTGTTATGGATACTGAAACAAATCTGGATTATGGCTTTAAAAGACCAAGCATCTCCTCCACGAGCAAATCACAAGTTGGCTCAGAAGAAGTCACTGCTTTAATTCCATCTGTTCTCTCTGGACCAAGATGATCCTAATTGCTCTTAGATTAGGCCCTTCTCTTAGGTTCCATATTTGTATGACTATTTCTTTTAGGAAGAAAATGTACCATAGTCTTCTTTTCTTGATGATATTATTAACTGTTTGGATCAAATTCCTTTTTTTTTTCCAGGTGCTACTTATTATGTAATGAGGGCAATGCCTCTATTAGGTTTTTTTTTTTTTTTTTTTTTTGGCAGATAAAATTCAAAATTTTTTAGCGAAGAATGCCAAGGAACTTGACTGGTGCATAACTGGCTAGCTCTGATGGTATCAAGTGGCTTAGTAAGTAACAGAAATAAATTCTTGAATAATAAGGTTTAATGGGATCTCTCAAATGAGATTTGATCCATTCTAGGTGTTGAGGCAGTAGATTACTGCTACTCAGAGACAACTTGGAAGTCGCAACAAAATTAAGTTTCTTGACAGTTTTTTGAGAAAATACTTAGATTATAAAAAGTTCGTTCTTCGTGCAGTTTTGCGAAGTTGGCCAAGAGAGGATTATAGTACTCACCAGTAGCAATTCTTATCAAAGAATTGACTTGGAAAGAAATATGTATAGTTGAGAACTAAAATCAGCTCGAATAGATAAACTTTCATTATTGGCGCCCAAGTTTGACTGGTGACCCTACTCATGTTCATGAAAATTGGCTTGCTTCATGCTTTTAGTAAAGTTCATGAAAATTCAGGAATATGATGAAGTTCATTTGAATCAAGTGCCAGGGATGCTCTTAAGATTCTCATATGTAGATTTGAAAGCCATGACAAATAACTTCAGTGATGAACTTGGAGCCAGAGGCTTCGGATCCATCTACAAAGGAACTCTAAAAAACGGAGAGAAAATAGCGGTGAAGTTCTTGGGTGGATTAGGCCTTGCAAAGAAGTCGTTCTTAGCAGAAGTTGAGACCACTGGGAGAATTCACCATGTCAATTTGGTAAGACTGATTGGTTTCAGTGCAGAAACGTCATACAGATTTCTAGTCTATGACTATATGCAAAATGGATCCTTGGATAAATGGATTTTTTGTACAAACAAAGAGGACACACTTGGATTGCTTTTGAGAAAGGACATCATCTTAGATGATGCAAAAGGACTGGCGTATCTTCATGAAGAATGCAAGCAGAAAATAGTCCACTTGGACATCAAGCCCCAGAACACTCTTTTGGATGAGAACTTTAGTGCAAAGATATCTGATTTTGGATTGTCAAAATTGATTGACAAAGACCAGAGCCAAGTAGCAACAACATTGAGAGGAACACTATGGCTCCAGAATGGTTGAGCTCCGTGATTACAGAGAAAGTAGATGTCTACAGTTTTGGTGTCATGGTCCTGAAATCTTGTGCGGCAGGAAGAATTTGGATAGGTGTCAGTCTGAAGATGATGCGCATTTGCTTGGTCTTTTCAAGAGAAAAGCAGAAAACGGTGATAAAGACAACAAAGATATGCAGTTGCATGGATCCCTAGTAGTAGAAATTATGATAAGGCTGCTGCATGGTGCCTGCAAGGTGATTACAGGATGAGGCCTTCAATGTCAGATGTGGTTAAGGTCTTGGAGGGAACAATGGAAGTTGAAAGCAACTTAGTGTATGGTTCTAACACTCCTCCATTGCATTAACAGGAGTTACTGCAGGTAATGGTGTTGCTACTACCGTGCTGCCATCAGTTTTGTCAGGACCAAGGTAGGAAACTGGGATCCGAGAACAAATGATCCAGCTTTCATATTCAGTGTTTTCTTATACGAGTTAAATTCATTCATGCCGAAATTGATCTAACAGTGGAATATTATGAAGCATTGTACCAAGAATTGGAGCGGAGAGTATCAAGTGTTATTCTTTCTCCTTCTAAATAGTAGCAGTCTCTTTTGTTTCTCCTCTTATGAAGGGAAAGGGGCTAAAACAAAGCACTGCCCCCAAATAATTCTTCTATTACCCAAGTAATTTTGAGAAATTTTTAGTTGTGCTCCTCTTTATGACCCGTGCAATTTTGAGAAATTTTCAATTATACGTTGCCTAGAAATAAGTGTAAATACAATTAGTTTTGTAATTTAATGGAAATAAAATGTTACAAAATTCAAAGCAATGGCCTGCTACATCAGTAAAAATGAATTTTGTGATTTTTTTTTCAACAAAAGTGAAAATACAGAGTAATTGCGTTGCTGAATTAACATAAATTAAAACAGGCGTAACTTTTTTCAATAGAGTGGAGTAGATTTTGTTTTTTAATAAAACAACAAATTTTATAAGTTATAAAATTATAGGTCTGTGAGCTGCTTTATATAAGAGGTTTCTTGTATTTTTTTTTCCAAAAGAAAAAAAAATCACTGTACTATTATTATTATTATGTGATTTTATGTGGTATTAATCATTAAATAGATGCAATACATTTTATATGAAAATTGTTGTTATGAACTACTTTTAGGAAAGACAATGAAGACATTTTGATACTTATTTTTGCCCTACTCACAATTATTTGTCTGCTCCAAACTCTTTGCTTTCTTAGTAAGTATAAATGCATATTTACTCTCTTTTGAAAGGTAAACACAAATAATTTCAATAGCAACAGTAGATACACCTTACAACTTCTTTTCATGCGAAATCCAACTAGTAAACAAGGCTAGTGATCATCAGATCCAGCAGTCAATGAGCTGCCAATCAAACAAAGCTAATCACTTAGCGACGCTAATTAGAATATAGAAAAAAGGGATAATTGCAGAAACCTCTCCTGAGGTTTCTGACATTTGCACTGACCTCTCCTGTGGTTTGAAAAATTATACTGACCTCCCTTGTGGTTTGAAAAATTACACTGACCTCCCCTGAGGTTACTAATTCTTTGCAAATTCAGTCCAAACGATTAAAATGTTGTTTTAGGGAGTGAAATTATAATTTTTTTTACCAAATTTGTCCTTTGTACTACATGTCCAATGAATGACAAAGTATTACAAATCAATTAACAATTAATAAACTTTAAGGAGTATAGTTTATCGGCAAATATACATTACCTATTTAAAGTACCGGCTCTTTATGGGTATTTTAATTTCAAAAATTTAATTTAATACAAATATTTACGCTCAAATAAAGATTTATATTTACTTTCAAATATTTAATTTTTGTTAAATACAAAAACTACCAATCTCTCTTTCGTAAAAATATTAATATAACACTTTTTCAATTTTCGTTACAAATATTTATGTATTTAACATAAATTAAATGATTCAGAAAAAAATGCCCAAAAAGAGCCAATACTTTACTCATATAATAGATGAAAGTCATAAAGAATTAATACTTTATGGGCCATTTCTTTTTTTTAATATTTAATTTATATTAAATAAATAACCTATCGATTTCCTTTTTGCAAGAATATTACTGTAACACTTTTTGAATTTTACTTACAAACATTGATATATTTATCATAAATTAAATATTTGAAAGTAAAATACCCGTAAAAAGCCGGTACTTTAAATGAGTAATGTGTGCTTGCCCATAAAGAGCCGGTAACTATTTAAAGTACCGGTTCTTTACGGGTATTTTACTTTCAAATATGTAATTTAATACACATATTTACGCTCAAATTTAGATTTGTATTTACTTTCAAATATTTAATTTTTGTTAAATACAAAACCTATCAATCTCTCTTCTATAAAAATATTAATATAACACTTTTTCAATTTTAGTTACAAACATTTATATATTTAACATAAATTAAATGAATAAAATGCACATAAAGAGCGAATACTTTACTCATGTAATTGATAGGGTGTTAATTGTTGGTATTTTAATTATTAATTTTCCCTTCTATCCCTGACAAATATTGTGTTAATTGCTGATATTTACTCATATTTGGTATCGGGACTTAATTTCAGGAATGAAGCAGAAAACTACCAAAAAGGAGGGACTTTATGGAGAATATGGAGACTTCTAAGGGCTTCAATCCTTAGGCCTTGGATTGGTGGGGACCACAAAGCTATAAGTCATTTGGGCTCTTAAAAGAAAGCAACGTAGAGAGACTTGGAAGAAGGAGTAATTTTGGAGACTTTGTCCACATGTGTGGGGACCACCGGAGATAGCTTTTAGTCATCTTACTTTTGGCTTTTTAAGGAGAGGACGTACAGAAGCAAGGGGGGACCTCTAGTTTAGCTTTTTAGTTTAGTTCTAGTTTCCTTTCTCTGGACTGGCCTCTGACACACGCCAGGTGTTCGACAATATTCCCCAACGGGAAAAACATCTTTTATTCCTTGCTTTCTAGTAAAAACGCAATGCCTTTGCAATCCAGTACTTTTGGCTGCAATTCAACTATGAGGAGTGGCTAATTTCTTCATCTAGTCAGAGGTTAAATCGAAGCTTTGGTTCGACAAAACTGTGAGATCGAATTGATTTCCCTACGTTCTTTAATTTGCAAGTGTTTATATATTTCCTGTTCACTTATGCATATGATTATTTCTTGGAATTAAATACTTGATCACTGTTTAATTGTGTGAGTAATTAACAGCCATCTAAGAGTGCTCAATCCGTAATTGTTGGGTAATTTTAGTGCATGTGGCAAGTGATATGATTCAATTGTAGTAGAAACTTTTGAGTCGTTGTTGCGGAAATATATGATATAGCCTAAATAAACCGAGCGTGTGTGTTTGTTGGTTATAATTGGTGGCCAGTCTAATGATTAATGCTGTCAATAGGTTAAATCCTAAGAGCGTGTTTAGGACTGCTTAATTGGCTAGGGCAATAACTACAGAGCTTGTTGTGGTTATCGAATCAGTAAGGTTAGGCAGGTTGTCAGAGCTTGTTGACAACCATAACCAGTTTATTTGTAAATGAAAGATTTTATCTCTGCATCTGTGATCAGTGATTCGAACCATAAGTGGAGATTATACCTTTGACTAGAGATTTTCCTTCCGTCAATTTACTTTATATTTTTAATTTGAGCAATTAAATTAGACAGTTCCATATCAACTTCCCCCATTTTTATTTAATGTTACATTCATTCAAAATAAATTCCCAAGTCCCTGTGGATTCGACCCTGCTCGCTGCTATATTCGAATTTTGTCTTTCACGTAATTAATACACTTTGGTATATCGGATCAAACAAACTCTGGCACCAGGGTGAAGCTAGTAACCCATTGCACAGCCTAAGTCCCTGCTCCAGTACCATAGTGGACTTAATTCGTGACTTAAGAGTAGGAATTTTATTTTTGCTGGTTTGACACCCAACAAATTTTGGCGCCGTTGCCGGGGACTTGGTGTCAAAATAAATTTATTTTCTTTGAATTATATTTTCTTTGTTTATTTTTTATTTTTATTTTTATTGTTACTGGTTTATGCCTAGATCTTCTCGTACAGGTGAACTGCAATATAATCCTGAGATAGAGAAAACTGCTCGTGCATTGAGAAAAGCAACAAGAGAACGAGCAGAGGCATCCTCCTCATCTACTGGACATAATTCAGTAGTAGATTTTGTGGATTCATTTAGTGAGACGGAAGAGATAGATAGCACCATGGCTAATGAACGGACATTGAGAGAATTGGCTGCACCAGATTTAAATCAACAGCCTCTATGCATTACTTATCCTACATTAGAGGTTGCATTTGAGTTAAAATCTGGACTAATCCATTTACTTCCTTCTTTTCATGGCTTACCAGGTGAAGATCCCCACAAGCATCTCAAAGAATTCCATGTGGTTTGCTCGACAATGAAACCTCAGGGAGTCACAGAGGAGCAAATTAAATTAAGAGCCTTTCCATTTTCCTTAGCCGATAAAGCTAAGGATTGGCTCTATTATCTGCCCTCTGGGTCAATATCCACATGGACAGACATGAAGAAGCATTTTCTAGAAAAATTCTTTCCTGCATCCCGAGCTGCAAGCATTAGGAAAGACATCTGTGGAATTCGACAATTCAATGGAGAGACTCTACATGAATATTGGGAAAGATTCAAGCAACTATGTGCTAGTTGTCCTCATCATCAAATTCCTGACCAACTCCTCATCCAGTATTTTTATGAGGGTCTGTCCCAAACTGACAGAAGAATTATTGATGTTGCCAGTGGGGGCTCCTTAGTGAATAAAACACCCACGGAGGCAAGAAATTTGATATCGAGTATGGCTGCAAATGCTCAACAATTTGGAGACAGGCAGGATAACACGACTCGTAGAGTCAATGAGGTAAGTAATTCTACAATAGAGCAAAGATTAGATTGTCTAACTTCTTTGGTTGAAAAGTTAGCTATAGGACAAATGCAGCAATTGAAAACATGTGGAATCTGCTATGGTTCGAGTCATCCAACAGATATGTGCCCCACACTCCAAGATGATTCGACTGAGCAGGCTAATGCAGTTGGATTTCCAGGACCACCTCAGAGACGGTATGATCCCTATGCAAACACCTATAATCCAGGATGGAGGGATCATCCTAATTTTAATTATGCAGTAAGGCCACCAGGATTTCCACATCAGTCACAATATCAACCTAGACCTCAACTTTCACAGCAACAACCTGCTCCTAAATCAGGTATGTCACTTGAGGATATTGTGAAATCTTTGGCTACTAACACTCAACAATTTCAACAGGAGACGAAAACTAGCATTCATAATTTGGAGAATCAAATGAGCCAGTTAGCTTCCACAGTCAATAGATTGGAATCCCAATTATCTGGAAAGCTACCTTCGCAGACAATTGTCAACCCCAAGCAAAATGCTAGTGCCATCACATTAAGAAGTGGCAAAGAGTTGCCTGAGCCGAGCAAGAAAATTTCTGAACAAGCAATCGAGGAAGAGCTCGAAAAAGAGGGGAATGTGTCTCAACCTAGAGCCTTGGAACAACCAGATTTTGGAGAAAAATCAACACAAGTGGTTACACCTCCGCCTCCATTTCCTAGTCGACTGGCAAAGTCCAAAAAGCAAGAGCACGAACAGGAGATTTTGGACACTTTTCGAAAAGTTGAGGTAAATATCCCTCTTTTAGATGCAATTAAGCAAATTCCTAGATATGCTAAATTTTTGAAGGAATTATGCACTGGTAAGAAAAAGTTGAAAGGAAACGAGAAAG